>NC_080175.1:20184466-20484466 GCF_950295315.1 Erinaceus europaeus | reverse complement strand
CCAGATGCTTTCTGGAACTGTTAGTGGTTATAGCACTCACTTCTACAGGGAAGAGATTACAGGTAATATCACCCCTAATACCTCTTACTAGCAGTATAATTTGTACCTGATGCAGTGATGAACTATCTTCAACTGAGCGAAGCACACAGATTAAGCCTGGCTGTTCAAACATGAATTGGCCAAGCACAGACAGTGGGCATGAGAACAAAAAATACTATTTATTGCAGAAGTCTAGATCTCCTTATCTTTTCTGACTGCTACTCTTGTGGGACGTGGTTAGTGGAGGCCTGCAGGTGGGCTTATGGGTTGAAAGCCATAATGTATATCATTACATTATTTTTTTGTCATTTCCTTAAGGGGATTGTATTTGGTGGAATGGGTGATGGGACAGAAGAAAGGAGCCTGGATGTATTGTTGTTGGAAGCATTAAACTTGAGATGTATGATGTTTATTTACCTAGAGATTGTCAATATAATTCTGATCTTTCTTTTTGGGTTTGCTTTATTTTATGGAATATTTCTTACTCAGTTTACCACACTGCTTAGCTCACATCATGGAAATCTTTGCTGAATTGTGGGCAAGAGAGGATAATTGTGCTTTTTTTTTTTTTTAAAGCAGGTAAATCTGCTACAGTTACCTATGATGATGCAGGAACTATAAAAAACTTACATCGGTAGGGCGGTAGCTCCACGGGTTAAGCGCAAGTGGCACAAAGTGCAAGGACTGGCTTGGGGATCCCAGTTCCCGGGTCCCCACCTGCAGGGGAGTCGCTTCACAGGCAGTGAAACAGGTCTTTCTCTCCCCCTCTCTGTCTTCCCCTACTCTCTCCATTTCTCTTGGTTCTGCCCAACAATTATGACATCAATACAACAACAATAATAACTACAACAATAAAAGAAACAAGGGCAACAAAAGGGAATAAATAAATAAATATTAAATAATTACATCAAAGGGTGTGAATGCAGAGGAGAATGGAGAATTACAGAAATTAAATTAAACAACTTTGTTTAATCAGCATTTTTAGATGTAAGTTCTAGCAGCAATATTGCTAACCATTTCAGAACTACAACTTATTTATGACATAGCCAATTAATATTTGTGATAATGAATCCCCAAATTCAGCTAGGGTTAGGGTTCATTTCCATATTTCTACCAGACATCTCTCTTCAAAGGTACACATCTCATTGTATCCCAAGCCATTGATCTTCTGAATCACTGACTTAAATATTTTAGAATCCCCTTTATATTTGGTCAAAAGAAGTAAAGTATTTGCTGCATAAGCAATTAATCTCTTTTACTTGTCTAATCTATTCTTTAGGAGTTTACACACTAAATTATCCATGTGCCTACTCCTGATACAAAGAAATATCTAAGGTTCCTACTGTCACTTTCTGTACACATCTTTTTAAGAAAGTCATTCTCCCTTTAAATTATTATTATTATTATATTTTTAAATTTAATTTATTTTCCCTTTTGTTGCCCTTGTTGTCTTTTTATTGTTGTTGTCGTGTTAGACAGGACAGAGAGAAATGGAGAGAGGAAGGGAATACAGAGAAGGTGAGAGAAAGACCTGAAGACCTGAAGCCTATGAAGTGACTCCCCTGCAGCCACTCATGAAACTTTCCCCCTGCAGGTGGGACCAGGGGCTTGAACCTGGGGATTTGTGCACTGTAATGTGAGCACTTAACCAGGTGCACCACCCCTTGGCTCCCATTCTATTTTTAACCTAGATTCTATATAAATATTTGGTCCCCCCCCAAGTCTCTGGTTTTACATGAAACAGATACAGTTATCCTAAATTCTATTAGAATAAATTTACTAAAATACAAATTTGGTCATGTTATTCTTCATCCTAATTGTCAATGGCCCTCATTTACATTCCACTTAAAAGCCAGGCTCCTTATTAGGACTTTCACTATCTCTGATCAGAATTCTTCCTGCTTTCCCAGCTTATTGTTCGTTTCTTGTCTAGTCAACCTCCCTATGATCACACTGCTTATATTTGCCTCCAGTGCT
Organism: Erinaceus europaeus; assembly: GCF_950295315.1. NCBI lineage: Eukaryota > Metazoa > Chordata > Mammalia > Eulipotyphla > Erinaceidae > Erinaceus > Erinaceus europaeus. The sequence continues at coordinate 20,482,450 of NC_080175.1, read as the reverse complement.
CTTTCTAGTGCAGTAAGGGAGGAAAGTTTCATATTTGAGAGAAAGTATCTTAGACACTCTGATTCTGAATGTTGACTTTCAATTTAAACCTGTTTAACTGCTCTTTATTCATTTATACAATGAAAATAGGAATGCCAACTTCCTAGACGGTTTTTAAAAATATTTATTTATTTATTTATTCCCTTTTGTTGCCCTTGTTGTTATATTGTTGTAGTTATTATTGTTGTTGATGTCATCGATGTTGGATAGGACAGAAAGAAACGGAAAGAGAAGGGGAAGACAAAGAGGGAAGGAAGAGAAAGATAGACACCTGCAGACCTACTTCACCGCCTGTGAATCGATTCCCCTGTAGGTTGGGGAGCCTGGGGCTCGAACGAGGATCCTTATAATGGTTCTTGTGCTTTGCACCACCTGCACTTAACCTGCTGCACTACCGCCCGACTCCTCCTACAGGGTTTTTATAGTTATTTTCTAAAGCATATTTAACTAAACACAACACAGTATGGCACAGTAAGCGTTCCAGAATGTCAAATATTTATACTAGTTTTCCTGTTTGTTTTTGTCTATCTCCAAATGTCCTATCCATATATACACAACTTTGAGGGCACATTTAAATTGGAATTATGTTGTATCCTGTTCTTATTCTTCTAATAGATTCTGATCAAACCCTGGTGATACTTTTATGATAGTATTCAATAGGAAATACAGGACTTTCCACCCCTTTTGGTAGGCTATCTTGTTGCCTCACTCATCTTTGAATTCCTCATGTTATTGTCTGACTCATTGTAAATGCTCAGTGAATTTTAATTTTCAATGTGAGCATAAAGAGTGCTAGTGTCCAGTCTTAGTAAGAATAATTTTGTGTGATTATAGAGGACTCTTCCAGGTCCTCTTGCCAGGTGATTAAAATGACTTGGCTCAGAGGAGTTATGTACTCAGTCAGCTTCCATGTTATATCTTGGCAGTTGAGGACTGACTAATATAAGAGCAGGTAAGACAGGCCTAGTTTAGGAAACTTGAATCAAAACAGCTGTGATTTAGCTAAGTCTTGATTCAAAAGACAGCTGATTTTTATTCTAAACCATTCAGAAAAATTCAAATCCAGAATAAGGTAAGGATTATTTTTAAAATTTTTATTATTTTGATTTATTTGATAGAGACAGCCAGAAATCAAAAGGAAGGGGAGACAGAGAGTGATAGAGACAGAGAGACACCTGCAACACTGCTTCACCACTCGCAAAGTTTTTCTCCTGCAGATGGAGACATGGGTCCTTGCGCATTGTAACGTGTGTTCAACGAAGTGCTCTACCATCTGGCCCCAGTAAATTGTTTTTAGTTGATTTATTCTGGAAAGCATCACAATTGAGAAATCAAAGTTTGAGGACATTGTCATCAACATCTGACAGGAATATGATGGCTTTTTTGTTGTTGCTGAATTTGCTCGTTTTTTCTAAATCTTTAAAATCAACAAACATGCGAAAGATGCCCATTGAGCATGTAAGGTTTCCCATTGGTTTTTTTTTTTATTATTAATAGACTGACTGAATAGTTCTGTCTAAAAATCACTACTTAGGTATGAAGATTATACTATTCACTGTAAAAATAGCCTACAGTTATTAAAGTATTATACAATCGTTATTAAAGTATTATACAGTTATTATAAGACTGTTTTCCTCTTTTCTTATTTGAATCCCCCCTGAACACACTCATCAACCAGAGAATGCATAATAGGTCAGTGTTTTAATAATACATTCAATCTTCAGAACTTTCCAGTAGAATTTTTAAGCATGGAAAGTCTTATTATATAGTATATTATATATACTTATGTAGTACCTTATTACTGTTGTTGTTATTGATGTCGTCGTTGTTGGATAGGACAGAGATAAATGGAGAGAGGAGGGGAAGACAGAGGGGGAGAGAAAGACACCTGCAGACCTGCTTCACCTCTTGTGAAGCGACTCCCCTGCAGGCGGGGAGCCAAGGGCTCAAACCAGGATCCTTATGCCAGTTCTTCTGCTTTGTGCCACGTGTGCTTAACCCGCTGTGCTATGGCCCGACTCCCAACAAGTCTTATTTTTATAAACCACTGCTTTGTACGCCAAATGCTTTCTGTGCTCTTTTCCTGATTGCTCTGGGTTATCTGGCATTTAGTAGTATAATTATCTGTAGCCATAGGAGCTTGAAAGAAGTTCAAATTTTCTGTCTCCTAAAATGCAGTTTGATTTTTCAAAATATAGCTCTACATTTCCTTCTTATTTATCATTTAAAATCTTTCCTGTGCAACCCATTTTCCTGATTTGTTTTCATCTCATGGAATATGATTTATATATTTCATTTAATTCTTGTAAAAACATAGCTGATTCCACTTAGTCCTTGTGGAAGGAGTAATATCTCAACACCTTCAGTATATTTTTGTACAAAATAGAAAATAATGAGGCATAAAGTAAGAAATTTCTGGTGGTTCTGTTCTTTCATTACTGCACAAGTGACATTGAATTGGCTTTGAATTTTAATAGTTTACTATGAAATGTAAACCATCATAAAAAGACCACTTTTCAACTAAGTTCAATGAGTCCTTATTGATAGTTCTTAGATTTATTTGATATATTTTAGTTAATGCTGTATTATATCACTTTAAGTTTTAATTCATAGGGAGTTGGGCAGTAGCACAGCAAGTTCAAGCACTAGGACCAGCTTAAGGATACCCGTTCTAGCCCCTGGTTCCCCACCTGCAGGGGGGTCGCTTCACAGCCAGTGAAGCAGGTCTGCAGGTGTCTGTCTTTCTCTTCCCCTCTCTGTTTTCCCCTCCTCTCTCAATTTCTCTCTGTTCTATCCAAAGACGTCGACATCAGTAACAACAATAACTACAACAGCAGTGAAAAACAAGGGCAACAAAATGAAAAAAGAATTAAAAGTTTTAATTAATAAACTAATTTTACAACAGAATGGGTTGTAATTGATTTTATTTGGATTAAACATATATACACATTAAACTTGCTGCTTTAGTTCAAGTATTGTGGAAAGAAATGATTGTAGAAGTATACATACACTTGCATCTAGATTTTTTCACACATCCACATTTCTTATATAGGATCACAAGAACACTAAAATTATACTCATGGTAATCCATACCTCCACATTATACATAATATGCAACTATATTTGTTTACTTTCTTCTTCCACTAACAATACCCCACTATCTTCCTTTGATATATGTACTCCCCTACCATTTTAATATAATATTAACTGTGACTTTATGTCTTTTTGTAAAATCTGCATGTACTGGAATTTATTATGCTATTGTATGTAATGATTTACTTTTATTTACTTTGTGTTGTCATGCTTGAAGTGAATTAGACAAATTATTTTCTCATCTGTTAAGTGACTCACTTTTATGTGTCACCAATATAAAATGGGCTTCAGAAGCAGAGGAAAAAAAAAAGGTTTGTGCTCTTTTTTTTTTTTTGAAAATGATTCCACTGTCAGAACCATCACCACCACCACCCCCCACACACAAATGGATGTAACCTAGCATCAGTATGTGATTCTTCCCTCTACCTTTGTTCAGATCTTTAAAAAAAGATTTTACTTGATGTTCTTCTTGAAAATAGTAACTTAAATTCACAGGATCCCTGTTATAATCTTCTGTGTTTGAACAACAGTTAAGCAACCCATACTCTGTCAGTGTCTTACCCATAGTTCTGAGAGGTCCTTTCTCTAAGCTTTTCCCATAACAGAAACAAGAGGTACATCCCATATCAGTGCTCTAGGTTCTGTCTCTGAAAGACATCACCTTGAAAATACTAGATATGTTGATAGCTCCATCTTCCTTCACTTGTTTCCTGACTTTTTTTTTTTTTGCCTCCAGGGTTATTGCTGGGGCTTGGTGCCTACACTATCAATCCACTGCTCCTGAAGGCTATTTTTTCCTTTTTTGTTGCCCTTGTTTATCGTTGTTGTTTTTATTATTGCCTTTGTTGTTAATGCTGTCATTGTTGTTGGATAGGACAGAGAGAAATAGAGAGAGGAGGGAAAGACAGAGGGGGGAGAGAAAGATAGACACCTGCAGACCTGCTTTACCGCCTGTGAAGCGACCCCTGTGCAGGTGGGGAGCAGGGAGCTGGAACCAGGATCCTCTAGCAGGTCCTTGAGCTTCTCGCCATGTGCTCTTAACCTGCTACGCTACCACAGAGCCCCTGCTTCCTGACTCTTATGAGTGTACTACTTCCTGTAGACATTGTTTTTATGCTACAATAATTCCACTTACACTTATTAATAAGTCCATAATTTGTTTATAATACTGTAAATTCTCATTGGACACACACACACACACACACACATATATATGCATGTATTTTTCCAGTAGTATCTCCAGATATAGATATTCAAAGTTGAGAATTCTGTCCCAAAGACTCTAGTAAAATACTGCTGTAAATAATTAATAAATTTGGTAAATTAACAAGATACCAAATTAACACCCATAAATCTGTAGTATTTCTGTATACAAATGATGAGTTAGAGGAAAGAGAATGGAAGAACTTTACAATCAAAGACTTCAAAATAAAATTCCTGAGTGATTCTCACAAAGGAGGTGAATTATCTTTATAGTGAAAAATATAGAATACTGTTAAAAGAAATTTAAAATGACACAACAAAATGGAAGATTTTTTTATTATTATTCTTGGATTAGAAGAATAAACATTATTGAAATGGCTATCCCACCAAAAAGAATCTATAGTTTTAATCCGATGCCTATTAAAACTCTAATGACATTTTTTAGTGACACTGAATAACTTGTCTAAACCTTGTGTGGGACCATAAAAAAACTAAGTAGCCATTGCATTTCTGAGAAAAAACAAAGAAAAAGAAAAGAAAAAAAGGGAAATATTATGCTATACAACTTCAGTTTATATTAAAAAGCAATAGGAGCTAAAACAGCATGGTACTGGAGTAATAATGGACACACAGATCAAATGAACAAAATTGAGGGCCCAGAAATAAGCCCTCACATATACAGTTACTTCATTTATGAAAAAGGGGTCAAAACCACTCAGTGAGGAAAAGAAGATCTCTTCAACAAATGACGCTGGAGTAACTAGACAATTATATGTAGAAAAATAAAATGAGGCCATAATTTAACACCATGCATCAAAATCAGATCAAAATGGATCAAAGATCTGGATATTAGATCACAAACTTTAAAACATAGGAGAAAGTATTGGTGAAACAAGGCAGAATCTTAATATCAGAGAAGTATTTGGAGACTCAAGCCCATGGGCATATGAAATAAAAACAATAATAAATAAATAGGGATTACACCAAACTAAAAAGCTTCTATACATTGAAAGAAAACTACTCCAGGACAAATTAGGCAACCTAGTAATTAGAAGAAGATATTTGCATATCAGATATCAAATGATTTGTATTTGACATCTACAAAGAACTGGTACAGCTCAAAAAAAAAAAAAAAACAATAAAAATTGGGCCAGAGAATTAGTTTTCCTTCCTATTTTCTGTGTCCCCCTAATTTTAAGTTTTTACAACTTTTAATTATTTTTATTTATTAATTAGATTGAGACAGCCAGAAATCAAGAAGGTAGGAGGTGATAGAGAGGAGGAAAGACAGAGAGACACCTACAATAATGCTTCACCACTGGCAAAGCTTTCCTCCTGCAGGTGGGAACCAGGAGCTTTAACCTGGGTACTTGTGCATTGTGTCATATCTTCCTGCCTTCCTCACCTCCTTCCTCCCTTCCTTCCTTCCTTCCTTCCTTCCTTCCTTCCTTCCTTCCTCACTCCCTTCCTTCCTTCCTTCCTTCCTTCCTTCCTTCCTTCCTTCCTTCCTTCCTTCTTTCCTTCCTTCCTTCCTCACTCCCTTCCTTCCTTCCTCACTCCCTTCCTTCCTTCCTCACTCCCTTCCTTCCTTCCTTCCTTCCTTCCTTCCTTCCTTCCTCCCTCCGTCCCTCCTTTCCTTCCTTCCTTCCTTCTTTCCTTCCTTCCTTCCTTGCTCCCTTCCTTCCTTTTTATTCTCTCTCTCCCTTCCTTTCTCTCTCTCTTTCTTTCTGAATAGAGCCAGAGTGAAATTGAAAGGTGAGGGAGGCAATAGAGTGAGAAAGGCAGAGACACCTGCGTCCCTGCTTTATCATTTGCAAGGCTTTCCACAAGCATATGGGGACCAGGGGCTTGAACCCAGGTCCTTGCACAATTTCATGGTGCACCTAACCAGGTGAGCCACCAACTAGTCCCAAACTAGAGTTTTCTAAAGACAACATACACAATACCTATAGTCATTTAAAGAAATGCTCCACTTCTTCTCTTTCCCCAGATATTTTTCTTTGGTGCAATAGATCATACCCAGTCCAGGTTTTGTTTTTTTGTCTTCTCTTTCTTTCCTTATTTCTTTAGTTTCACCTAAAAAAATCTGTCTTTTAAGAATAAATATGTTAAGTGGCATTAGAGGAAAACAACTACATAAACCACGAAACAAACTTTTCTTCAGGAATTGATTAAAGATTAAAAATAACTATGAGCAACAAGATTAAAAATAACTACGGTTAGTGGGACAAATATTCCATTAGAAACATTGGGCAATGTTTTCTCTCAGAGAAGAGAATAACTATAGAAAATTTTCAGAGACAGCTTCAGAGAAGAGAGATTTCAGAAAAGAGAGTAACTATAGGAAATAACCATATAGAAAAGTCAAAATGAAAACTACAATGCTCATTCTGTAATTGTGGTATTTTTTTATTTTTTAAAATTTTTTTAAATTTATTTTTTATTTAAGAAAGGATAAATTAACAAAACCATAGGGTAGGAGGGGTACAACTCCACACAATTCCCACCACCCAATCTCCATATCCCACCCCCTCCCCTGATAGCTTTCCCATTCTCTAGCCCTGTGGGAGCATGGACCCAGGGTCATTGAAGGTTGCAGAAGGTGGAAGGTCTGGCTTCTGTAATTGCTTCCCCGCTGAACATGGACATTGACTGGTTGGTCCATACTCCCAGTCTGCCTCTCTCTTTCCCTAGTGGGGTGTGTCTCTGGGGAAGCTGAGCTCCAGGACACATTGGTAGGGTCTTCAATCCAGGGAAGCCTGGCCGGTATCCTGATGGCATCTGGAACCTGGTGACTGAACAGAGAGTTAACATACAAAGCCAAACAAATCGTTGAGCAATCATGGACCCAAAGGTTGGAATAGTGGAGAGGAAGTGTTGGGGCGGTACTCACTGCAAACTCTAGTGCACTTCTACTTTCAGGTATATATTTTGCACTTGTTTATGGATACGTGTGAACATATGCTCTCTCTCACAGAACCTGGTGTATATCTAGGTTTTGGGACTTTATTAGAAAGTGATCCACCTGGGATGAAATTAGAGAATGCTATGAAAGGAAAGGTCTCACCCAAGTAATGAAGCAGAAGGGTAGTCATTCCACACCTGAAGTCTTTGGACACAGTGTGAGCTGAAGCATGTTGAGGTGACAATCGTTGCGTTGATTAGGTTGTGATCGGCAGATGCAATATTATTTGATATGGATTCAGATAGGCATGCGGGAAAGTGGGCCCTGTCCTAAGGTTCCAGGATTGGGAGAAATATAGGCTCTATAGTGGAGATGTGAGGTTCCTGCTGTGTTAGGGTTCAAAAATACAATGGATAGTTAATGTTATCATCACATTATTTGGTAATTGGGTTAACTTTGAAAAGTCCTTTTGTTAGGGTTTGCTGTATAGTACCCAGTATCTAGTAAATAGCTGTGCCACTGGTTGCCTCTGATCTACTTAGTCTAGGAATTGTGATATTTTTAAGGAAAAGAAGTGAAATTTCTTTAAATGTGAAGAAGGAAGTCAACAGCAGGGACCAAATACTGCTATGTGACTATGTAGTTTGTTGGTATTTTGTGATATTTAAAAAAAATTTTTTTATTTAAGAAAGGCTTAATTAACAAAACCATAGGGTAGGAGGGGTAAAACTCCACACAATTCCCACCACCCAATCTCCATATCCCACCCCCTCCCCTGATAGCTTTCCCATTTTCCATCCCTCTGGGAGCATGCACCCAGGGTCATTGTGGGTTGCAGAAGGTAGAAGGTCTGGCTTCTGTAATTTTTTCCCCGCTGAACATGGGCATTGACTGGTTGGTCCATACTCCCAGTCTGCCTCTCTCTTTCCCTAGTAGGGTGTGTCTCTGGGGAAGCTGAGCTCCAGGACACATTGGTGGGGTCTTCAATCCAGGGAAGCCTGGCCAGCATCCTGATGGCATCTGGAACCTGGTGACTGAACAGAGAGTTAACATACAAAGCCAAACAAATCGTTGAGCAATCATGGACCCAAAGGTTGGAATAGTGGAGAGGAAGTGTTGGGGCGGTACTCACTGCAAACTCTAGTGCACTTCTACTTTCAGGTATATATTTTGCACTTGTTTATGGATACGTGTGAACATATGCTCTCTCTCACAGAACCTGGTGTATATCTAGGTTTTGGGACTTTATTAGAAAGTGATCCACCTGGGATGAAATTAGAGAATGCTATGAAAGGAAAGGTCTCACCCAAGTAATGAAGCAGAAGGGTAGTCATTCCACACCTGAAGTCTTTGGACACAGTGTGAGCTGAAGCATGTTGAGGTGACAATCGTTGCGTTGATTAGGTTGTGATCGGCAGATGCAATATTATTTGATATGGATTCAGAGAGGCATGCGGGAAAGTGGGCCCTGTCCTAAGGTTCCAGGATTGGGAGAAATATAGGCTCTATAGTGGAGATGTGAGGTTCCTGCTGTGTTAGGGTTCAAAAATACAATGGATAGTTAATGTTATCATCACATTATTTGGTAATTGGGTTAACTTTGAAAAGTCCTTTTGTTAGGGTTTGCTGTATAGTACCCAGTATCTAGTAAATAGCTGTGCCACTGGTTGCCTCTGATCTACTTAGTCTAGGAATTGTGATATTTTTAAGGAAAAGAAGTGAAATTTCTTTAAATGTGAAGAAGGAAGTCAACAGCAGGGACCAAATACTGCTATGTGACTATGTAGTTTGTTGGTATTTTGTGATATTTAAAAAATTTTTTTTTATTTAAGAAAGGCTTAATTAACAAAACCATAGGGTAGGAGGGGTAAAACTCCACACAATTCCCACCACCCAATCTCCATATCCCACCCCCTCCCCTGATAGCTTTCCCATTTTCCATCCCTCTGGGAGCATGCACCCAGGGTCATTGTGGGTTGCAGAAGGTAGAAGGTCTGGCTTCTGTAATTTTTTCCCCGCTGAACATGGGCATTGACTGGTTGGTCCATACTCCCAGTCTGCCTCTCTCTTTCCCTAGTAGGGTGTGTCTCTGGGGAAGCTGAGCTCCAGGACACATTGGTGGGGTCTTCAATCCAGGGAAGCCTGGCCAGCATCCTGATGGCATCTGGAACCTGGTGACTGAAAAGAGAGTTAACATACGAAGCCAAACAAATTGTTGAGCAATCATGGACCCAAAGGTTGGAATAGTGGAGAGGAAGTGTTAGGGAGGTACTCACTGCAAACTCTAGTGTACTTCTGCTTTCAGGAAATTTCTTTAAATGTGCAGAAGTAAGTCAACAGTAGGGACCAAATACTGTTATGTGATTATGTAGTTTGTTGGGGGTACAGGAGAGGGAATTGATAATGGCATCATTTGAAAAAAAAAATGAACTCATTTTTCCCCACCTAGCTCTGAAGCCATACTTCTAAGGTGGCATTATCAAGGCAGTAGAGTATTTCCCTCCCACATTTCCCTACAGGGTGGGGGATGCTATTGGTTTACAGAACAGTTGTTGACTCCTGGGTACAATTCCTCATCTCCCTGTCATAGGTATCTGAGAAACAACCTAACACACAACCTAGGTCATTTTCCAACACTATGCACCAGGTTCACACATACTCCCAGGTCTCCACCCCACCCCCACATACCTCTACAGTGCAGGTGTTTCCTACTTTATCCAGAATCCTTTGTTTCTTTAGTACACCAAAAGCCAGTCCAAGCTTGTGTGTTTGTCTCCCCCCTTTTAGTAATGCTTTAAAAATTTATTCATTTATTTCACTAGAGAGGTCAGACCACTTATTTAGCAAATGCAGTGCCAAGGATTAAACTTGGATCTTCAAGGATGTAAGATCTATGCTGTATGTCTGAGCGCCCCCCCCCAATTACCACTAGAAAGAAAGCAGCTATGATATTACTAAAAGCTGTGATATTACTTATACCACAGGGATAATTTTACTATTATACTGAGGATATTCTTGTGTGGGATTCAGAGTTATATCAGTTTAATTTGGAAATTTGCTGTATATATTCCTGAAAGAATGGTGTTCTGAAACTTTATGGGAATAGCTAGCTGAATTAATCTGCATTAAGAATGTGATGGTTGAGTTTCATAGGCTCTTCAAAAACGTTTTACCTGTCTGTGGCAAAGGATCTTATCCTACCTTTTCTCTACTTAAAAATTCTATTAAACAGGGGCCGGGTGGTGGCACACTGGGTTGAGTGCACATGTTACAATGAGCAAGGACTTGGCTTCAAGCCTTCGGCCCCCACCTGCAGGGGGAATGCTTTGAAAGTGATAAAGCAGTGTTGTAGGTGTCTTTCAGTCTCTCTCCCTACCAGCCCCTTCCCTCTCGATTTCTGGCTGTCTCCAATAAATAAATAAAAAGATAATAATGAAAATGTTTTTAAAATTCTATAAAACAATACAAAATGTTAAAATAGCTAGTAAGGATTTAATTTTATGACAGAATTCTGACTAATCTACAGTTCTCATAGATCACTATTATTCTTCATAAAAATAGGTTTATCATGTGAGTGAAAGTGGTAAAATAATGAACCCATTTTCATTCAATACTTCTGCGTGTGACTTATTCCTTAATCTCACACTGCAAATCATACTGTAGATTCATAGTTTACTATACTAGCATAGTATACTTCTTCTTCTTCTTCTCCTTCTCCTTCTCCTTCTCCTTCTCCTTCTCCTTCTCCTTCTCCTTCTCCTTCTCCTTCTCCTTCTCCTTCTCCTTCTCCTTCTCCTTCTCCTTCTCCTTCTCCTTCTCCTTCTCCTTCTCCTTCTCCTTCTCCTTCTCCTTCTCCTTCTCCTTCTTCTTCTTCTTCTTCTTCTTCTTCTTCTTCTTCTTCTTCTAGCATTTTCCCTTCTTCCATAGCCAGTCAACAGCGTCAGGTTGAGCCTGATGTAAAGTTTTGAGACCTCCTTTGAATCTGGAGAGGTGGCAGTCGTTGACTGTGTGGGTAATAGTCTGTCTGGAGCCGCAGGAGCAGTTTGGGTCATCTCTGGCTCCCCAGCGATGCCTCACTGAGTGAATATTTTAGACTTGTAGGCTTGAAGGCCATGTAGTTTTGTTATAATTATTCCAAACTGACGGTGTAATACAAAACTATCTCAAGACAATGTGTAAACAAAAGAACAAGGTTCAGCTTCAATAAAGTTTTATTTATAAAATAAATTAATTACCCAATATGGACACAATAACTGATAATAATTTTAACTTTATATACACAGTTATAAATTACAAACTGTTCAACAAACATATTGAGTATATGCTATTTACTTGACGTGATGAAAGGAACAAATGCTATCTTTAAAGTAAAGCAGTGCTGCAGGTGTCTCTCTCTCTCTCTCCCTTTCTGTCATGCTATTCACTTGATTTTTGGCTGTCTATATTGTTGATAGTCTTAATGCTGAAGAATACTAAGCATCTGAAAAAAATAGTAACTCCCCCATTGTTATTTCTTGAAATTTTGTATGTAGTAAAAGCTGTGTTATTTAGAAACAATGAAAAAAAGTTCTACATATTTATATTTGTGTATATGTTAAATATATGTAATTTGCTTCCTATCCAAAATTTAATTTACTCTTTCCTTGGCTGTTTAGTGTTCCGGTAATACAATGCATGTCCCACCAGCCCCTTCTTGTGTCATCTGCCAGCATCTCCATTTGATAAAATAAACTGGAATCAACAGCACTGGATGTTGATTCTTTGCTAATGAAAGATGAGGTCATGGCTCAATTGACCTTTACTTAGATAGAGTCATTTTAAGATAGCAAAACTTTGCTTTAGATTCAAAATCATTTTCTTATTTCAATTTTTGTATCTTGAGGGCATAGTAAACCAAAGAGGAGAATAGAGGGTTCTGATCATCACAAAGTATCCATGCTGCCTTTCTGCAGCTGAAGAGGCATCAGGAATGAAACATTTTAACAGCACAGGCTCTATCTCTTTTCTCAAAGCAGTCACCCTGGATATGTTTGTGGTATTTTCTTTTCATTTTATCTTATTTTTACATATATACCACATTCCTGCTCAGTCAGCACCTATAAGTGAAAAGGTACATTACATATGGGCAGGAAGTCAAGGAATTAATTAGATAAATATAGCATATACTATTCTTTAATAGTGATTTACAAACTGATAAGATAAGAAGGGTGTGATTCTCTATCATCCCCAGCACCAAATTTCTGTGTCTCTACCCTCTTCCAACAGGAAATGCCATAGTTCCTTGAAGGTCATAGATATGAGGTTAATATGGCACTTTGAAAATATTTTCAGCACAATCTTTTTTTCTTATACTCATTAGACTTTCTTTACACTTTATTTTAATGAATTTCATCTATCTGCTTCTGACAGACTTAGTAAGACAGGACTGGGTTGGGACATAGGTAATCTCAATTGCTCTTTGCAAGTCAGAAGATATAGGAGTTATTGCTCACCAAACACAAAAGTGTTGTTATCTTTATGAAGGCACCTCCACTGTGGGGTTCCAGGATCATTTAAATTTTTTTTTCTATTTATAAAAAGGAAACATTGACTAAACCATAGGATAAGAGGGGTACAACTTCACACAGTTCCAACCACCAGAACTCTGTATCCCATCCCCTCCCCTGATAGCTTTCCTGTTTTTTAACCCTCTGGGAGTATGGACCCAAGTACATTGTGGAATGTAGAAGGTGGAAGATCTAGCTTCTATAATTGCTTCCCTTCTTCTTCTAGCGTTTGCCCTTCTTCTGTAGCCAGTCAACAGCTTCAGGTTGAGCCTGATGTAAAGTTTCGAGACCTCCTTTGAATCTGGAGAGGTGGCAGTCGATGACTATGTGGGTCATAGTCTGTCTGTAGCCGCAGGGGCAGTTGGGGTTGTCTCTGTCTCCCCAGCGATGGAACATAGCTATGGCGCACCGGCTGAGCATGGGCATTGACAGGTTGATCCATATTCCCAGCCTGTCTCTCTCTTTCCCTAGTGGCGAAGCACTCTCCGGACCAGGATCATTTAAAAAAAATTATTATTACTATTTTTTTAAATTTATTTTTTATTTAAGAATGGATAAATTAACAAATCCATAGGGTAGGAGGGTTACAACTCCACATAATTCCCACCACACAATCTCCATATCCCACCCCTTCTCCTGACAGATTTCCCATTCTCTATTCCTCTGGGAGCATGGACCCAAGAGAAGGTGGAAGGTCTGGCTTCTGTAATTACTTCCTGGCTGAACATGGACATTGACTGGTCGGTCCATACTCCCAGTCTGCCTCTCTCTTTCTCTAGTAGGGTGGGTCTCTGGGGAAGCTGAGCTCCAGGACACATTGGTGGGGTCTTCAGTCCAGGGAAGCCTGGCCGGCATCCTGGAACCAGGATGACATCTGGAACCAGGTGACTGAAAAGAGAGTTAACATACAAAGCCAAACAAATTGTTGAGCAATATAGACCCAAAGCTTGGAATAGTGGAGAGAACGTGTTAGGGGGGTACTCGCTACAAACTCTAATGTACCTCTGCTTTCAGGTATATATTTTGCAGTAGTTTATGGATATGTGTGAACATATGCTCTCTCTCACAGAAACTGGTGTATATCTAGGTTTTGGGTCTTTGTTATAAAGTGAACCACCTGGGATGGAATTAGAGTATACTATGTAGGGAAAGGTCTCACCCGAGTAATGAAGCTGAAGGGTTGTCATTCCACACGTGAAGTCTCTTGACACAGTCTGAGCTGAAGCATGTTGAGGTGGCAATCGTTGTGTTGATTAGGTTGTGATCGGCAGATGCAATATTATTTGATATGGATTGGGAGAGGCATACGGGAAAGTGGGCCCTATCCAAAGGTTCAAGGACTGGGGAAGTAGAGGCTCTATAGTGGAAATGTGAGATTCCTGCTGTCTTAGGGTTCAAAAAGACAATATTATCATCACATTATTTGGTAATTGGGTTAACTTTGAAAAGTCCTTTTGTTAGGGTTTGCTGTACAGTACCCAGTATCTTGTATATAGCTGTGCTATTGGTTGCTTCTGATCTACTTGATCTAGGCTTTTGAGAGAGTCCACACATCAAATACACATCCTATATATTAAAAAGACTCAGTCTGTGTTTTAAAAACTTTGATACATACAATTAATTTCCCCCCTCTCATATTAATTATCTAGTGATTTATATGACTACACTTTACTAGGAGTATACATAAACACCATTACTACCAACAAAAGACAGTGACCCATCCCTCCTACCCACTCCCACCCCCCACTGTCCCAGGAAGCTGCGTGTCTACCCCTCACCACAGGGTTTTTACTTTGGTGCCCTACTTACAATTTGATCAGGTCCTGCTTTTAGTTTCCCTTTCAGATTTTCTTCCTCAACTTCTGTTGATGAGTGGGATCATCCCATATTCATCTTTATCTTTCTGACTTAGCTCACTTAACATAATTCCTTCTAGCTCTGTCCAAGATGGGTCAGAGAAGGTGGGTTCATTGTTCTTGATAGCTGCATAGTATTCCATTGTGTATATATACCACAGCTTTCTCAGCCACTCATCTATGTTGGGCACCTGGGTTGCTTCCAGGTTTTAGCTATTATGAATTGTGCTGCTATGAACATAGGAGTACACACCTCTTTTTGGTTGGGTGTTATGGAGTCCTTGGGGAATAAGCCCAGGAGAGGAATTGAAATTGAAAGCCCAGAAATAAAGCCCCACACATATGGACATCTAATCTTTTATAAGGGGGCCCAAAGTATTAAATGGAAGAAGGAGGCTCTCTTCAATAAATGGTGCTGCGAAAAATGTGTTGTAACATGCAGAAGAATGAAATTGAACCACTTTATCTCACCAGAAACAAAAATCAACTCCAAATGGATCAAAGACCTTGATGTTAGACCAGAAACAATCAAATACTTAGAGAAAACATTGGTAAAACACTTACCCACCTACACCTCAAGGACATCTTTGATGAATCAAACCCAATTGCAAGGAAGACTAAAGCAGAAACAAACCAATGAGACTACATCAAATTGAAAAGCTTCTGCACATCCAAAGAAACTATTAAACAAACAAAGAAACCCCTCACAGAATGGGAGAAGATCTTCACATGCCATACATCAGACAAGAAACTAATCACCAAAATATATAAAGAGCTCAGCAAACTTAGCACCAAAAATGCAAATGACCCCATCCAAAAATGGGCAGAGGATATGAACAAAACATTCACCTCAGAGGAGATCCAAAAGGCTAACAAACATATGAAAAACTGCTCTAGGTCACTGATTGTCAGAGAAATGCAAATTAAGACAACATTAAGATACCACCTCACTCCTGTAAGAATGGCATACATCAAAAAGGACAGCAGCAACAAATGCTAGAGAGGCTGTGGGGACAGAGGAACCCTCTTGCATTGCTGGTGGGAATGTAAATTGGTCCAGCCTCTGTGGAGAGCAGTCTGGAAAACTCTCACAAGTCTCTAGACATGGACCTTCCATATGATCCAGTAATTCCTCTCCAGGATCATTTTTTAAGGGATCTCTAGCTAAGGCACAATGTAACATGCATTGGGCAGTTATAGTGTATTTTCTTTTTTTTTTTTAATTTTTTATTTAAGAAAGGATTAATGAAGAAAAACATAAGGTAGGAGGGGTACAACTCCACACAATTCCCACCACCCAATCTCCATAACCCACCCCCTCCCATGATAGCTTTCCCATTCTCTAGCCCTCTGGGAGCATGGACCCAGGGTCGTTGAGGGTTGCAGAAGGTAGAAGGTCTGGCTTCTGTAATTGCTTCCCCGCTGAACATGGACATTGACTGGTTGGTCCATACTCCCAGTCTGCCTCTCTCTTTCCCTAGTAAGGTGTGTCTCTGGGGAAGCTGAGCTCCAGGACACATTGGTGGGGTCTTCAATCCAGGGAAGCCTGGACAGCATCCTGGTGGCATCTGGAACCTGGTGATTGAAAAGAGAGTTAACATACGAAGCCAAACAAATTGTTGAGCAATTATGGATCCAAACCTTGGAATAGTGGAGAGGAAGTGTTAGGGAGGTACTCACTGCAAACTCTAGTGTACTTCTGCTTTCAGGTATATATTTTGCAGTAGTTTATGGATACGTGTGAACATAAGCTCTCTCTCACAGAAACTGGTGTATATCTAGGTTATGGGACTTTGTTAGAAAGTGAACTACGTGCGATGAAATTAGAGTGTACTATAAAAGGAAATATAGTGTATTTTCTATTTTGGTACTACATAACCTCACAAAGTATTACTTTTCACATTTAAAAAAATAAAATTTTATGCATTTAATAAATGCTCTTTCACATAATTGCTGTTGTTTATAGGGATGCGATCTCATATCTCCCATAAGCAGGTGCCAGCGCACTCAGTGCACCACCAAACTGTTATCTCCTGCTTTCATAGAGCTCTCCTA
This sequence comes from Erinaceus europaeus, assembly GCF_950295315.1. Lineage (NCBI taxonomy): Eukaryota > Metazoa > Chordata > Mammalia > Eulipotyphla > Erinaceidae > Erinaceus > Erinaceus europaeus. The sequence goes on along the minus strand of NC_080175.1, from coordinate 20,465,753 downwards.
ATTTATAATTGATTACCAGTTCCATGGATCAAACTAATATAGGACAGGAAAATTAATGGAATGCAAAAATCAAAACTTGTCACATCATGTGAGTGCTTCTAAAGCTATTTTAGTTAATCCTAAACATGAAAGTTTTTTTTAGAAAATTAATTCCATTGGTTACGATGGCGGGTAGGAACAATAGAAATAACATTGTTTCCAACAAATACAATTCTTTTTTTGTAGAATTTTACTTATTAATCTTTAATTAGGGACACAGAGAGAGAGAGAGGGGTGAGGAGAGAGAGAGAGAGAGAGATGAGATACCAGAGTACTGGTCTGCTCTGGCTTATGGTGGCATTGCAGATTGAATTTAGGACAGCAGAGCTTCAGGCATGACTGTTTTCTGCATAATGTTATGCTGTTTCCCCCAGTTTTCAACAAAAATAATTTCTTGGGTGAATAACATGCTCTTATGTGTACATGTTTAGAAATCTTCCAAAATGATTCCGATGAACAGTCAGATTTGTAAACAAGTACCAATATCACACAACCTTTTAGTGCTCAAATCTCTTTCAGCAACCCTATTATTTATTCCTTTAGTTTCTATTTAAAATGTTCTTCATGACAGGAAATTTACTCTTTAACAGAATTATCTACATATTGTATATTTGAAAAGTGTATCACTTTACAAAAGCAAAAGCTGTCTTTCAACATCTTTTATGTATTTTTACAAAATCTAATTATGAATAACACATTTAATATTTTCCCTATTGGAAAACCCTGCAGTTTTCTGAAAATCTTTTTGTTTTCACATGGCTCTATATTATCATTAAAACCTTGTCCTGGAATTTCAGCTTCTCCTTTACTAAGTTTTTTTTTCTTTCAAAAATATTCTCATTGCTAAAGTTTTATTCACCTTATCCTTACAGTTCTCTGACTACTTCCCCAGTTTTAATTTTTTAAGTGTATTAGAATTAGAATTTTTTTCTTCTAACAAGTTAATAATGCTTTTCTCCCCTGTAGGCTTTCCTAAAGGGAATAAAACATTTATGTCAATGTGTTTTATATCTTTAATCACAATATAATAACTAAATTATAAGTTACTCAAATAGCAAGGATGAAATTGGTGAGGTAACTCATAGATATGTCCTATTATTTCATTTTTGCAGTTGGTTTTTGAAACCGGTCACCACTGCACTGGGGAAGCTTCAATTTTGTGGTGTCATTCCTTCTTTCTTTCTATCTGAAAAAAGTCATTCTGGAGTGATGAAATTCTAGGAATGACAAACAAACCAGACACTAAGTATGGCTTTTCATATATAATTAAGTATATAGAGTGAGGTAGACTTGAGGACATTAGAATTATTCGGTACAGATTCTTACATTTAATTATTTTTTTAAAATACAAAGAGAATAGTAGGCTAAATTATGTCCTTCTGTCTTCCAATAAAAAAACAACTTCTTTTAATAAAGTTCTATTTTAGAAAGGTCTTTTCACTCCCTTTACCAATGCAACCTTAGTTATAAATCAAGATATGAAAACTGTGTTCATTTGCCTGATGAATAAATAAGATACATATTCATCTTATATGTATATATATACACTTATATGTGTATATGTATATATACAAAAATTAATATAACCAATAAAAACAAGTGAATCTTACTATTTAAATAATATGGTTGAACTTTGAGTATATTTTGCTAATTGAAATGCACTGAAAAATAATAGAAGTGACCTAAATGTTTATCTCCCCCCAGAAGTTATGGGATATACTCTATGGAATACTACTCTGCAATTAATAAAGATAAGTTTGCATCCTTTTGGAAAAAGTGGATGGAACTGTAGGTGATTATGCATAATGAAATAAATAGGTGAAAAACTACAGGATAATTTCACTCATATGTAGAATATAAGGAATTGAAACTCATGAACGTGCAAAATAACATCAAAACCTAGCAGCAAAAACCAGTAGAAGTAACCAAGGTGTCTTGAGGACTTTGTGAGAACTATGATGATTATTACTGGGAGGATGGGGGTCATAGAACTTTGGTGGTGGGCATGGTGTGGAACTATTTCTTGTAATTATATAATCTTATAAACCAATGTTAAATAACTAGTGACAAATAGTTACTAAATACCTTAGGGGCTGGGTGGTGGTGTGTACATTGTAGAGCGCACACGTGCCATGAGTGAGTTTCTGGGTTGAAGATCTTGCCCCCCATCTGCAGGAAGAAAGTTTAATAAGCACTAAAGCAATGCTATAGTTATCTTTGCTTCTTTCTCCTACTACTTCTCTTTTCCCTCTATGTCTCAGTCTATCACTTCTACAAATACATACATATATATATATATATATATATATATATATATATATATATATATATATATTAAAAATAAGGGAAAGAAAGAAGGAAAGAAAGGGGAAATTAGTCACAAGAAGTGGTCGAACAATGCAGGCACTGAACTCCTATGCTAAAAACAATTGTAAAAAAATAATGAATAAATATTAAATTATGATTGTTAAAAATACTCTGGCTAAGAAGCACTAATTTTTTTAAAGAAAAAATTAGTAGCTAGTGAATAATATAGCCTATAAAGAAGTATTAGGGTCCATGTAGCACTTGGTGTTACTATTATCTTAGATAAGCAACGAATTCAAAGTTTTGGTCCCATCAGAATATAGAAATGAAAGGTTGTGTTACTCTAAAAATGTAAACAACAAAACAAAAGCAAAAGAGAGAGAGAGAGAGAGAGAGAACAGGTTTGAGAAATATTTAAGAAAAAAGAAATCCCCTAGCTAAGTAGAAAAGTGAATTATGCTGATGCAATTTCAGTGATAAACCAAGAAACACCCATGACTGTGGAAAGAGAAGGAAGTAACAAAATATAGGGTAGCTATTAAAATATACCCATGGGGGTGAGTTAGAAAGATGGCGGACTGAGAAGTCGCTAACAGTGAGTGCTCTGATCACATCGTCGGCAACGGTAGGATTTTCTGCCTTTAGCAGGCCAGTCAATAAGGGGGGACACCAAAGAAGTGATTACAATTTAATTTGGGTTAAGAATTAGAGTAAAGGTGACACGGACTAGCGGGGCTCCAGAATTCCCAGGCGGCACCAGGCAAGGCGAGTGCGCCGGGCATTGTCCTCCACCCACCCAGGAAGGCGGCTCCTCCGCCGGTTGCAGAGCGCGGCAGGCAGAGGACCTGGAGAGAGCACTTTAGCTCAGGGGCTTCCTCTTGGGAGTTTCCAGGGTCCACCGCGACCCTGAGAGCGGATCCAAAGACTTCTTGAGTATAGCTCTCATTGGATCAAAGGACTTGGAGCTAGTTTTCATTTTTGAGAAATCCTTTAAAAAAGTCTGGGGGGGGGGGGGGTTTCCCGGAAGATGACAGACTGAGAAGCGGCTAGCCTTTGAGCTCCGGACACATCTCGTGTAAACAATAGGATTTTTTGCCTTTAGCAGGCCAGCCAATAAGGGGCCATAGCGGTGACACCAAGGAGGTGTCTATAACTTAATTTGGGTTAAGAATTAGAGTAGGGGAAAAAAATTCTTTTTTCTTCCTTTTAATTTTCAAGCATACATCCTTCCCGCCCCCCCCCCCCCCCATAAGCAGCGCCTGGGACAAGCTACTAGCAGGATACCCCATACCACCAAACAGGGTGTTTTTTTTTGTTTGTTTGTTTTTTTTTTTTTAATTCACAGATACACATTTGGGAAGTTCCTCGCACTGCTCTTTAATTACAACTCTTCTTCCTATCTTCTCCCTTTTCTCTCTCTTATCTCTCTCTATCTTTTTTTTTTTAATCTTGTCATACACTTCTTTCTTCTTTGCCTTTCTGAATTTGTGAATTACTTTGGGGAAGAAATCTGACCCAGAGTGGACTCTCTATGTGTGTATCTCTGCTCTAGTTCCCTTTACACTCTTGTTACCCCTAGAATATACACTGGATAGTAGATTTGCATAACTGTCTATTCTTGCTATCCTCTCTTTCTTTTCTCTTTCTTCACTGGGATTTGGTTACTATTTTTCACGGACTGGAGAAATTGTTTGGCTAACTGGTAACGATTAAACTCCTTCAATACTTACTTCAGTTGCTACTGTAATTCCGGAGGTTGGTGAGTGCAATTGTCATAAAGGTACTTAGTACAGTGTTACTTGTGCTCAAAACACAACAACTGAGGAACAACAGAGCATAAAAAAAAAGAGAGAGAGAGAAACACATAAATAAAAAAAAATGGGTAGATTAAAAACAAATAAAACTGCTACCCCAATGAATGAAGACAAGAGCCCAGAAGAAACCACAAATCAGTCAGAAGTAACCATAGATAAGAAAAGTATGCAAGCAATAATAAACTTATTAATCACAGAAATAAAAACAACATTGGAGGAAAGGAATGGCAGTATTAGAGAAACAACAGTTGAGACCCCCAAGGAAAATACTGATTATCTTGAGACAATCAGAGAACTGAAAGCTGAAACAGCTGTAATGAAGAACGAAGCTGAGGAAAGGGAAAGCAGACTAACAGAAGCAGAAAACAGAATTAGTCAGACAGAGGATGAGTTCGAGAAAACTAAGAAAGAGGTGAAAGAGCTTAAAAAGAGATTGAGAGACACTGAAAACAACAACAGAGACATATGGGATGATCTCAAAAGAAGTAACATTCGTATAATTGGCCTGCCAGAGGAAGAAAGAGAGGAAGGGGAAGCAAACATTCTAGAGGAAATAATACAAGAAAACTTCCCGACCTGAATAACAGAAAGGATATCACGGTTCAAGAGGCCCAGAGAGTACCAAACAGAATCAACCCAGACCCGAAGACACCAAGACACATCATAGTCACAATGAGAAGAAGTAAGGATAAAGAAAGGATCCTAAAGGCTGCAAGAGAGAAACAAAAAGGGAAAACCCATAAGACTATCTGCAGATTTCTCAACTCAAACTCTAAAAGCCAGAAGGGAGAGGCAAGATATCTATCGAGCCCTGAATGAAAAAGGGTTTCAACCAAGGATAATATATCCTGCTAGACTTTCATTCACGCTAGATGGAGGGATCAAAACCTTCTTAGACAAACAACAGTTAAAGGAGGCAACTATCACCAAGCCAGCCCTGAAAGAGGTACTAAAAGACCTCTTATAAACAAGAACATCACTATAATACTTGCAATATATCAGAGTAAACAAATTGTTTTTTAGAACAATGACACTACAATACATTAAATCCATAATATCAATAAATGTCAATGGCTTAAACTCACCCATCAAAAGGCACAGGGTGGGGGGATGGATCAGAAAACATAACCCAACCATATGCTGCTTGCAAGAATCCTATCTGTCACAACAAGATAAACACAGACTTAAAGGGAAAGGATGGAAAACTATCATACAGGTTAACGGTCCACAAAAAAGGGCAGGAACAGCCATTCTCATCTCAGACACGATAGATTTTAAATTAAATAAAGTAATAAAAGATAGGCAAGGACATTACATAATGATTAGAGGATCAATCAGCCAAGAAGACTTAACAATTATTAACATCTATGCACCCAACGAGGGACCATCTAAATACATTAAGCATCTACTGAAAGAATTTCAAAAATACATCAATAGTAATACAATAATAGTGGGAGACTTCAATACCCCACTCTCACACTTAACAGATCAACAAAGCAGAGAACCAATAAAGATACAAGAGAATTGATTGAAGAGATAGACAGACTAGACCTCTTGGACATTTTCAGAGTCCTCAACCCCAAAAACTGGAATACACCTTCTTTTCAAATCCACATAACACATACTCAAGGATAGACCACATGTTAGGCCACAAAGACAGCATCAATAAATTCAAGAGCATTGAAATCATCCCAAGTATCTTCTCAGACCACAGTGGAGTAAAACTAACTTTTAACAACAAACGGAAAATTATTAAAAGACATAGAATTTGGAAACTAAACAACATGCTCCTTAAGAACCACTGGGTCAGAGACTCACTCAAACAGGAAATTCAAATGTTCCTGGAAACTAATGAAAATGAAGACACAACCTATCAAAATATTTGGGACACAGCGAAAGCAGTACTGAGAGGGAAACTTATAGCCACACAATCACATATTAAACACCAAGAAGAAGCCCAAATGAACGACCTTACTACACACCTCAAGGACTTAGAGGAAGAGGAACAAAGGAACCCTAAAGCAACCAGAAGGACAGAAATCACTAAAGTTAGAGCAGAAATAAACAACATCGAAAATAAAAGAACCATACAAAACATCAATGAAGCCAAATGTTGGTTCTTTGAAAGATTAAACAAAATTGACAAACCCCTAGCCAGACTCACCAAACAAAGAGAGAGAAGACTCAAATTAATAGAATTGTAAACGATGCAGGAGATATCACAACTGACACCACAGAAATCCAGAGAATTCTGTGAAACTACTATAAAGAACTATATGCCACCAAGCTACAGAATCTGGAAGAAATGGAACAATTCCTAGAAACCTATGCACTTCCAAAACTGAACCAAGAAGAACTACAAAATCTAAATGCACCAATCACAGACAAAGAAATTGAAACCGTTATTAAGAATCTCCCCAACAACAAAAGTCCTGGACCAGATGGCTTCACAAACGAATTCTACAAAACTTTCAGGAAACAGTTAATACCCATACTTCTTAAGCTATTCCATAAGATTGAAGAAACAGGAATACTCCCTTCCACCTTTTATGAAGCCAACATCACCCTGATACCAAAAGCTGATAGGGACAGAACAAAAAAGGAAAACTACAGACCAATATCTCTGATGAACATAGATGCCAAAATATTAAAAAAGATCTTGGCCAACCGGATACAGCAACACATCAAAAAGATTGTTCATCATGACCAAGTGGGATTCATCCCAGGAATGCAAGGCTTGTTCAACATCCGTAAATCAATCAATGTCATTCATCACATCAATAAAAGCAAAGCCAAAAACCACATGATTATCTCAATAGATGCAGAGAAAGCCTTTGACAAAATCCAACACCCATTCATGCTCAAAACTCTACAAAAAATGGGAATAGATGGGAAATTCCTCAAGATAGTGGAATCTATATATAGCAAACCTACAGCCAACATCATACTCAATAGACAGAAGCTGAAAGCATTCCCCCTCAGATCAGGGACTAGACAGGGCTGTCCACTGTCACCATTACTCTTCAACATAGTATTGGAAGTTCTTGCCATAGCAATCAGGCAAGAGAAAGAAATCAAAGGGATACAGATTGGAAGGGAAGAAGTCAAGCTCTCACTATTTGCAGATGATATGATAGTATACATAGAAAGACCTAAAGAATCCAGTAGAAAATTACTGGAAGTTGCTAGGCAATATAGCAAGGTATCAGGCTACAAAATCAATGTACAAAAATCAGTGGCATTTCTTTATGCAAACACTAAATCTGAAGAAGGAGACATCCAGAAATCACTCCCATTTACTGTTTCAGCAAAATCAATCAAATACCTAGGAATAAAGTTGACCAAAGAAGTGAAAGACTTGTATACTGAAAATATGAGTTGCTACTCAAGGAGATAGAAACTGATACCAAGAAATGGAAAGATATCCCATGCTCATGGATTGGAAGAATAAATATCATCAAAATGAATATTCTCCCCAGAGCCATATACAAATTTAATGCAATACCCATCAAAGTTCCACCAAGCTTCTTTAAGAGAATAGAACAAACACTACAATCATTTATATGGAACCTGAAAACACCTAGAATTGCCAAAACCATCTTAAGGAAAAGAAACAGAAATGGAGGCATCACACTCCCAGACCTTAAACTATATTATAAAGCCATCATCATCAAAACAGCATGGAGCTGGAAAAAAAATAGGCACACAGACCAGTGGAACAGAATTGAAAGCCCAGAAATAAATCCCAACACCTATGGGCATCTAATCTTTAATCGGGGGCCCAAAGGATTAAATGGAAAGAAGGAGGCTCTCTTCAGTAAATGGTGCTGGGAAAACTGGGTTGAAACATGCAGAAGAATGAAATTGAAACACTTTATCTCACCAGAAACAAAAATCAACTCCAAATGGATCAAAGACATAGATGTCAGACCAGAAACAATCAAATACTTAGAGGAAAACATTGGTAAAACACTTTCCCACATACACCTCAAGGACATCTTTGATGAATCAAACCCAATTGCAAGGAAGACCAAAGCAGAAACAAACCAATGGGACTACATCAAATTGAAAAGCTTCTGCACATCCAAAGAAACTATTAAACAAACAGAGAGACCCCTCACAGAATGGGAGAAGATCTTCACATGCCAGACATCAGACAAGAAACTAATCACCAAAATATATAAAGAGCTCAGCAAACTTAGCCGTAAAAAAGCAAATGACCCCATCCAAAAATGGGCAGAGGAAATGAACAAAACATTCACCACAGAGGAGATCCAAAAGGCTAACAAACATATGAAAAACTGCTCTAGGTCACTGATTGTCAGAGAAATGCAAATTAAGACAACACTAAGATACCACCTCACTCCTGTAAGAATGGCATACATGAAAAAGGACAGCAGCAACAAATGCTGGAGAGGATGTGGGGACAGAGGAACCCTTTTACATTGCTGGTGGGAATGTAAATTGGTACAGCCTCTGTGGAGAGCAGTCTGGAAAACTCTCAGAAGGCTAGACATGGACCTTCCATATGACCCAATAATTCCTCTCCTGGGGTTATACCCCAAGGACTCCATAACACCCAACCAAAAAGAGGTGTGTACTCCTATGTTCATAGCAGCACAATTCATAATAGCTAAAACCTGGAAGCAACCCAGGTGCCCAACAACAGATGAGTGGCCGAGAAAGCTGTGGTATATATACACAATGGAATACTATGCAGCTATCAAGAACAATGAACCCACTTTCTCTGACCCATCTTGGACAGAGCTAGAAGGAATTATGTTAAGTGAACTAAGTCAGAAAGCTAAAGATGAGTATGGGATGATCCCACTCATCAACAGAAGCTGACTTATTAGACCTGAAAGGGAAACTAAAAGCAGGACCTGATCAAATTGTAAGTAGGGCACCAAAGTAACAACCCAGTGGTGAGGGGTAGACATGTAGCTTCCTGGGCCAGTGGGGGGTGGGAGTGGGCGGGAGGGATGGGTCACAGTCCTTTGGTGGTGGGAATGGTGTTTATGTACACTCCTAGCAAAATGTAGACATATAAATCAGTAGTTAATTAATATAGGAGGGGGAAATCAATTGTATGTCTCAAAGTTTCTCAAAAGACAAACTGAATTTTTTTAATATATAGGCTTTGTATTTGATATGTCGACTCTCTTAAAAGCCTAGACCAAGTAGATTAGAAGCTTCCAATAGCACAGCTATATACAAGATACTGGGTACTCTAAAGCAAACCATAACAAAGGGACTTTTCAAAGTTAACCCAATTAACAAATAATGTGATGATAATTTTAAATATTGATTGTCTTTTTGAACCCTAAGACAGCAGGAACCTCACATCTTCACTATAGAGCCCCTACTTCCCCCAGTCCTGGAACCCTTGGATAGGGCCCACTTTCCCGTATGCATCTCCCAATCCATATCAAATAATATTGCATCTGCTGATCACAACCTAACCAAAGCAACGATTGCCACCTCAACATGCTTCACCTCAGACTGTATCCAGAGACTTCACGTGTGGAATGACAACCCTTCAGCTTCATTACTCGGGTGAGACCTTTCATTTAATAGTACACTCTAATTTCATCTCAGGTAGTTCACTTTCTAACAAAGTCCCATAACCTAGATATACACCAGTTTCTGTGAGAGAGAGCTTATGTGCACACGTATCCATAAACTACTGCAAAATATATACCTGAAAACAGGATTACACTAGAGTTTGCAGTGAGTACCTCCCTAACACTTCCTCTCCACTATTCCAAGCTTGGGATCCATGATTGCTCAACAAATTGTTTGGCTTCATATGTTAACTCTCTTTTCAATCACCAGGTTCCAGATGCCACCAGGATGCTGGCTAGGCTTCCCTGGATTGAAGACCCCACCAATGTGTCCTGGAGCTCAGCTTCCCCAGAGACACACCCTACTAGGGAAAGAGAGAGGCAGACTGGGGGTATGGACCGACCAGTCAACGCCCATTTCAGCGGGGAAGCAATTACAGAAGCCAGACCTTCTACCTTCTGCAACCCTCAACGACCCTGGGTCCATGCTCTTAGAGGGATAGAGAATGGGAAAGCTACCATGGGAGGGGGTGGGTTATGGGGATTGGGTGGTGGGAATTGTGTGGAGTTGTACCCCTCCTACCTTATGCTTTTGTTCACTAATCCTTTCTTAAATAAAAAAATAATAATAAAAAAATGTATATATATACCCATAATTGGGTGAATCAAAGGGACAAGGAATTTTGTGTTGGGATAAAGAATAGCATGCATGCATATGAAGTTGTAATAAACATAGGGTTGAGAGGAGGCTGGGGAGATAGCAGAATGATTATGTAAAAAGATTTTCATGCCTGAGGTACCAAAGATCTCCGGTTTAATTTCCAGCACTACAATAAGCCAGAGCTGAGTAGTGCTTTGGTAAAATAATAAAAAAAAACATAAGTAAATAAACAAATATTTTTAAAAGAGTTGAGAGAATATACTGAAAATAAAATAATAAATTAGAGAAGTACATCCAAAAGTATTAAAGACATGATCTGAGATCCAACATTTTCAGAGTACATTCTTGCATTTTATAGAAAAGATTAATGAAGCTCAGAGAACACACACAATTAAAAAATTAGTATCTTTATTTATTTATTTATTTATTTATTTGATAGAGATAGCCAGAAATCAAGAGGGAAGGAGATGATAGAGAGGGAGAGAGGCAGAGAAACACCCACAACACTGCTTCACCATTTGCAAAGATTTCCCCCTGCAGGTGGGAATCAGGGGCTTGAACCTGGGTCCTTGAACATTGTAATGCATACCCTGAACCAGGTGTGCCACCACTGGGCCCACTCACACAATGTTTTAATAATCATGAAATTTGATCAGGTATTTGATGAAGACGGGGTTTTTTGTTTCCACCAATGACTCAGTTTTGGGAATGTGTGGGCCAGCATTATCTGGTCATAGGAAATGTGTTCTAGGCATAATTCTTCTTCTTCTAGCGTTTGCCCTTCTTCCGTAGCCAGTCAACAGCGTCAGGTGGAGCCTGATGTAAAGTTTCGAGACCTCCTTTGAATCTGGAGAGGTATGGCAGTCGTTGACTATGTGGGTCTGTCTGTAGCCGCAGGGGCAGTTCCGGTCGTCTCTGGCTCCCCAGCGATGGAACATAGCGGCGCACCGGCCATGGCCTGTTCGATAGCGATTGAGGAGGGCCCAATCATAACGTGCTAGGTCAAAGCCGGGTTGACGCTTGCAGGGGTCTGTGATGAGGTGTTTGTTCTTTACCTCAGCTGACTGCCAGCTCTGTTTCCAAGAGTCTGGAACAGAGAAGGCATAATGAAACACTATGACAAAGTCACCCTATTCAAAGTGCAAGAGGAAGCAAAAAATGGGCATGCTGAAAGGCAGAGAATTTCCTTTCTCTGCCTGTCTCTTTAGCTGAGTCTCAAAGGACTACTTCTCTGCTCTGGAAACCTGAGCAGTACCTCTCTGGTAATCCATGTGTGCAGCGGGCTCAACCTACAAAGCATAGCTCTATAACATATTGCTACTGAAATGGGAGCTGGCAGACTCATTCATTTTAAATAAGACTAAAGTATAGCATCACATTCTTTCTCAGGGTTTCAGATTGCACTTAATATTTCTTATGCTAAATCCCAGATCACTTGAAAAACCCACAGAAGTTTAAATCCATGTTCTTTTTCTTTATGTTCTTGTAACATTTGAAATGTAAGGCTCTTGCCTTTCCATTTGTTCCTTAATATTTAAAACCAGGTCATTGTCATTCCTCAGGGAACTAAGTGACACAGACAGCTTTCATATAAGGTACTATGTGGACAAGATTTGGCTCATTTGGTTGAGTTGCTACTCATAGTTCAGTGGTAAAGAAGGTTTTTATTATGCGAGAGAGGCCTCTGGTGAGTATAAAAGGCCTGCATATTATACAATAAAAAAATCAAGTCTTTATAATCTTAGAAAGGTATTCCATCTGTTGATAAAGGAATCACATTGTGGTTTCTATAGTGTGCCATAATTTAAAATAAAATATGCATGTAAGTGCTGAGCATAGTGAATGTTTGTTAGTAAATATCTTGTTTCCCTCTAAGAAGCTACAAGGTCTCTAAGTGTTGTGCATTGGGTGGCATTCACCCCACTTACAGCTCCAGAAAAGATATATGAGTCTAGCTTGAAACTCTTTCTTGGCCACACAATTTAATACACAGGTAGTTAGGGAATCAATTGGAACTAGTAAAACTATTCTTAGATGTGTTTGGCATGACCTATATAGGGTATCATTTTTCCTCTTATTTTCTCCCTAAGATTTCCATAGCCATCATTCATCACCAAGTAAGAGCCTGTCTGACAACAGGAAGAAGGTAAGCCCTACAGGAAGTAAAGAAAATATCTTTGGGTTGCTTTATGCATTCAAGAAAAAAAAAGATTTTATTTTAAAACTTTGGTGTAGGCATCAATGGTATATTAGTAAATAGTTATGATTGTTTCTCTGATGGGAATAGAAATAAAGTTCCTATTTGCACTGTTTACCAGTTTGTATGGTGTAAATGCTCTATAGACCCATTTCAAACTTTCAGCCTATATAAAGATTAGGAAGGAGATATGTACAATTGTATCTTACAAACTGTTAAGAACTTGCTCTAAAATATCACTACTTGGATTGCACTGGCTTTCATTAAATTAAAAACAAATGTTGGCATTTTTTAATTGGCATTTATGGATCATCTTTAAAACATATATGTATATTCAATCTATATAATGTTGTTTTGGCAAAATGATGTCAGCAATATATTTTCTGTCAATAGAGGATGAAAAATCATGTATATTAAAATGGTAGTAATGGTAGGTTTAGAACAATTCAAATATTTCATGAAATTCTTATGAATGAAAGACAAGGTATTAAAAAGAAGCATAGGGCTCTGACAAATTTAAGATAAGTGTGACAGTACTTAAGTGCTCAAATGCTGCCAATATAGAGTGAGGGGAGGATTTCCAGGCCAGTGGTTGAGGAAACATACAGGATGGGTCAAAGCAGAGCCAAGGAGTAAAGTCACAGATCACATATAAGCTGGGATGGGCTATAGAAAGGACATAGCACATAAGAGATCCAGAGCCTTGGAGCACAGTGAGTTATAATTCCCCCTTTGCACCCCCACCCCCACCCCACCCCCTCACTCCAGAGGGGTAAGGGAACAAGTAACAGACAAAGGGGACCTCCTGTGGAGACAACCTTCTTCTTCTTCTAGCATTTGCCCTTCTTCCATAGCCAGTCAACAACATCAGGTTGAGCTTGATGTAAAGTTTCGAGACCTCCTTTGAATCTGGAGAGGTGGCAGTCATTGACTATGTGGGTCATAGTCTGTCTGTAGCCGCAGGGGCAGTTGGGGTTGTCTCTGGCTCCCCAGCAATGGAACATAGTAGCGCACCGGCCATGGCCTGTTCGATAGCGATTGAGGAGGGCCCAATCATAAGTGCTAGGTCAAAGCCGGGTTGACGCTTGCAGGGGTCTGTGATGAGGTGTTTGTTCTTCTCCTTCTCCTTCTCCTTCTCCTTCTCCTTCTCCTTCTCCTTCTCCTTCTCCTTCTCCTTCTCCTTCTCCTTCTCCTTCTCCTTCTCCTTCTCCTTCTCCTTCTCCTTCTCCTTCTCCTTCTCCTTCTCCTTCTCCTTCTCCTCCTCCTCCTCCTCCTCCTCCTCCTCCTCCTCCTTCTTCTCCTCTTCTTCTTTTTCTTTTCTCAGGAGGGCAGAAACTCTCTCTTATTGGTCAATTTCCTTAACCAATTTTCTGCCAATGTCCATGTTCAGCAGGGAAGCAATTACAGAAGCCAGAACTTCCACCTTCTACACCCCATAATGATCCTGGGTACTTACTTATTCCCAGAGGGATGAAGGATAGGAAAGCTATCAAGGGAGAGGATTGGATGTGAAGTTCTGGTGGTGGGAACTGTTTGGAATTGTACTCCTCTTATCCTATTGTCTTGTTAATATTTCCCATTTTATAAATAAAAATTTAAAAACAAATAATCAAACCATCCTCTTTTGATGTCTATCATTTTAATGGTGTCTCTATGCCTCTCACATACTGAAATATCTTTCTTGGATTCAAGGAAAATTCTATTTTTTAAGATATTTTTAAGATATCTCTTTAAGATATTTTTAGAGTATAGAGTAAAGCTATAGTTTGTATTTTGCTTTTCTTAAGTAAAACATTCTAAGTGCAGTTGCTAAACTGCTGTGTTTAGTAAAAAAAAAAGTTCCTCTAATTACACTTAAATTTGTTTTTGGCAATGAATTTAGTATTTGATCCATTTTTTAAAAAATTATTAATTTATTTTTAATTGCCACCTGGATTATCCCTGGGGCTTGTGCCTGCATGACAAGTCTACCACTCCTTGTAATCATTCCCCCAACCCCACCCCCCTTTTTTAAAATTACATAGGAGAAAGAGAAGTGGAAGGTGAAGGGAATACAGAGGAAGTGAGAAAGGAAGACACCTGCAGATGTGCTTCACCATTCATGAAGCCTTTCCCCAGTGGGTAGGTAGTGAGGGCTTGCACTTGGATCATTATACATGTTAGTATGTGCTAACAGTTTTTATGACGCTTGAAAAAAATTCTACCCTTATTTTTATTATGATCAAGGAATCTTTTGAACAACGTCTAATGAATGGATTAGGATTTTAAGTTTTTGGAGCAATAACTTTAGTTACATCTAGCAAGCAGAAGTAGCTGATATTATCATGCATATGTGGCATATTGCTCAGAATCAGTGCAGTTAAATTTGTATATAGACAATAATCTGAAAACAAAACAAAAAAGCAGGCTTGGACTTTCAGAAAACAGGTGAAATCTTTTGTTTTATTAAACCTGGCCTCCAATTAGACAGATTAGAGTCTGGCCCGAGCTTTTCCATCAGTGTAAGCTTCCCTAGTCACCATCAGGAAAGCTGAGCTCTGTCTCAGAAGACTCCACACCTGCCAAATGACAATCAGCTCTGGTTGCTTAAAAACAAGTAAAATAGCAGCGCTAAGAAAAAGAACAGAAAAAAAAAATCTTTAAAACTCCATTCCAGTGACTTATGAGTAGCTTCCCGAATGAAGACCTATAGTCTTTTCCACATTCCTTCTACATAAGAAAATATATTATATCTTCATTTAGCAAAACTTTAATTATTCAGACTAGGATGAAAGTTTTTATTTTACTTGTTGTCTTAATTAAGATTGATTAAATCAAGCTAAGTCTTCTTCTGCACAGGATAAATCACAAAGAGAAAAGGAGCTGCAAATGTCATGGTAACTTGATAAGGTCCAGAGTCCCTTTAAAGCCTCTCTTATGCTTTATTTCTAATCCATATACACTCTGGGACAAAAATGTAGCCAAAATTGTGTTATCTGTCGATGTATTTCATTATTCTGTGTGCTGACCCTGATTTGAATTTTCATTATATAATTCTAGAAAACTTCCAGTCAGATAACCATAGATAGTCCACATTTTCATTTTTTAAAAAATTTATTTATAAAATGGAAATATTAACAAAACCATAGGATATGAGGAGTACAATTCCACACAGTTCCCACCACTAGAACTCCATATCCCATCCCATCCCATCCCCTGACAGTTTCCCTATTCTTTAACCCTGTGGAAGTATGGACCTAGGGTCATTCATTATGGGGTGCAGAAAATGGAAGGTCTGGCTTCTGTAATTGCTTCCCCACTGAACATGGGCATTGGCAGGTTGATCCATCCACCTAGCCTGTCTCTCTTTCCCTAGTGGGGCAGGGATCTGGGGAGGCAAGGCTCCAGGACACATTGGTGTGATCATCTGCCCAGGAAGTCAGGTTGGCATCAGGGTAATCTGTAATTTGGTGGCTGAAAAATAGTTAAGATATAAAGCACATTTTCATTATTAATGTTGGGGGGGAGAGTCTTATACATTTGCAATTTGATTGATTCTTGGCTGATTTATTCATTCAGAGGAGAGATGAGAGAGGACAGGAGAGGAGAGGAGAGGAAAGAAGAGAGAGAGAGAGAGAGAGAGAGAGAGAGAGAGAGAATAGCACTAGACTCTGTTGGTATCATGGTAAAGTTCCAGGGTTCAAATCTCAAACATGTGCCCAGTAAACTGAAAACTATCTAGTAAGCTCCCTCTTAGAACCAATTTTTTCAAGTTAAAAGATGGAAGGGGGTATTTTGGAAGCAATAGTAAATTCACTTTTGGTCTTAAATATTTCCATTTAAAATCGGTAATATTGAAGACTTTTGTTTCATTTATTTTAAAATGCCGATTATTCAACTCAAGCTATGATAATGTGGGCACATGGCTTTTAAACTCCTCAGTTGTGTGCACACAGAACATTCATTAACTCATTTACACTGAATAAACTGTGTAAAGAGTAAGCAGTCATTCAGAGATGAACCTAAATTTTGTCAGAAAAGATAGTTATGACAATGATAATTTTAGGTGGTATGGGGAAGGATCCCAAATCATGACTTTAGTTTTTGTCATTAAGGTTTACTTCCTCATGGCTCTTTTGAGAAAAACAATTGTTTTATTTTATTTTAATAAGAGAGAGGCATAGAGAAACAAAGAAAAATAGAATGAAAGAAAAAAAGAAGGAAAGAAAGAAGGAAGGAAGGAAGAGAAAAAAAGAAAGAAAGAAAGAAAGAAAGAAAGAAAGAAAGAAAGAAAGAAAGAGAAGAGGGGACGGGTGTTAGCACACTATGGTAAGTGCACATAATATGAAGCACCAAGGACCCCCTCAAGGATCCTGGTTCCAATACTGGGCTCCCCACCTGCAGGGGTGTCACCTCGGGGTAGTGAAGCAGATCTGTAAGTGTCTTTCTCTCCCACTCTCTACCTCCCTTCTCAACTTCTCTGTCCTATCGGAAAAAAAAAAATTAAAAAGCAGCCACAGGAGCAGTGGATTCCTAGTACAGGCACCTGAGCCCAAGCGATAACCCTGGAGGAGAGAGAGAGGGAGAGGGAGAGGGAGAGGGAGAGGGAGAGGGAGAGGGAGAGGGAGAGGGAGAGGGAGAGGGAGAGGGAGAGGGAGAGGGAGAGGGAGAGGGAGAGGGAGAGGGAGAGGGAGAGGGAGAGAGAAATGAAGAAAGAAAGAAACCCATAGTATACTCCTCAGCTCTGATTTGTGGTGCTAGAGACTGAAGCTGGAATCTCACTGACTAAGGCATGCAAATCTTTTGCATAACTATTATCCTGTCACCCCAGGCCTTGAGAAAATATTTTAAGTTTGTTTATGATAGTGGTGAAGAATTTGGAATAAGATGGTTACTAATTTAATTTTTGACATTACTATGAGTTGTCTTTGGGCATTCATAAAAGTGGGCATTTCAGTGTAGAATGAGGGGGCAGGTTGTGGCTAGATATGCTTTCTCACTGGGTCTGCATATGTCAGGTAGTAAAAGCCATGACTATTGATATATTTATTTAAGAGTTTTAAAAGAGGGACAGGAGGGAGTCGGGCTGTAGCTCAGCAGGTTAAATGCAGGTGGCACAAAGCACAAGGACCGGCATAAGGATCCCGGCATAAGGATCCCGGTTCGAGCCCTGGCTCCCCACCTGCAGGGGAGTCGCTTCACAGGCGGTGAAGCAGGTCTGTAGGTGTCTGTCTTTCTCTCCCCCTCTCTGTCTTCCCCTCCTCTCTCCATTTCTCTCTGTCCTATCCAACAACGATGACATAAATAACTACAACAATAAAACAACAAGAGCAACAAAAGGGAATGAATAAATAAATAAATATTTTTTTAAAAAAAGGGACAGGGAAGTAGCTCACCCTATACCCCATAGAGTACACAGGTTATCTTGTGTTTGATCCAGGTTCAAACACCCAGTTCCTACCTGAAGGAAGTTTCATGAGAGGTAGAGCTGTGCTGCAGGTTTCACTCCTCTCTCTCTCTCTCTCTCTCTCTCTCTCTCTCCTCTCTCTACTGCTTTATTTCTCTATGTCTCTCAACTTCTGTCAGAAGAAAAATGGCCACAAGTAAATATGGAATCATGTAAGCACCAAGCACTGCCAGAGATAACCCTGGTGGCACCAGAAAATAAATAAAAGGACTATGAGGTGCTTGCAGGAAGCCTATGAAACATTATATTGCATTTTAATAAAATAAATTTTTATATAGTTTACTTAACTTTTGCCTGTTAAGCCTAACTTAGAATAAAATGAGTCATTTTTAATAGTTTTTTGAAATTTCTTTTCAACTGCTATTTTTATGAGAGCCAGATCACAATTCCAACCTCATGTGAAGAAGTCCAGAATTTTTTTAGGCCACTATTAACTGGGCACCATCAAAGGACAGATTGTTCTTTTTTTATTTTTTAATTTCTTTATTGGGAAATTAATGTTTTACATTGACATTCAACAGTAAATGCAATAGTTTGTACATAACATTTCTCAGTTTTCCACATAACAATACAACCACACTAGGTCCTCTGTCTTCCCTTTTGGACCTATACTCTCCCCACCCACCCAACCCAGAGTCTTTTACTTTGGTGCAATACACCAACTCCAGTTCAGGTTCTACTTGTGTTTTCTCTTCTGATCTTGTTTTTCAACTTCTGCCTGAGAGTGAGATTATCCCATATTCATCCTTCTGTTTCTGACTTATTTCACTTAACATGATTTCTTCAAGCTCCATCTAAGATGGGCTGAAAATGGTGAATTCACCATTTAAAAATTTATTTATTTATTTATTTATTTATTTATTTATTTATTTATTCCCTTTTGTTGACCTTGTTGTTTTATTATTGTAGTTATTGTTGTTGTCGTTGTTTTTGGATAGGAGAGAGAGGAATGGAGAGAGGAGGGGAAGGCAGAGAGGGGAAGAGAAAGACAGACACCCACAGACCTACTTCAATGCCTGTGAAATGACTCCCCTGCAGGTGGGGTGCCTGGGGCTCAAACCAGGATCCTTACACAGGTCCTTGGGCTTTGTACCACGTGCACTTAACCCGCTATGCTACTGCCCAACTCCCAAATTCACCATTTTTAATAGCTTAGTAGTATTCTACTACTATGCCACGGGTGCCAAAAACTTTATGAGAGAGATAAAACATAGAAATATATTTGTAGACAATGAAACCAGAGCTTTGCTTTGGCATATGTGGTACCAGGGATCATACCAGGAGCTTCATGAATGCAGACCCAGCTCTCTATCTGCTGAGTCACTTTTCAGCTGCAAGCTTTTCCTTTTTTAATATCATAAATTTTTATTAATTTATGAATTTTTCTTTCCCCAAAACATGTGCTTAGGGTCTGTCATATGTGTGGTTAGCCTGTAGAAGGTGCTCTACAGGTAATGAAACAACACTAACACAGGGGCATTTTTTCTCTTCCAGCAATCAAACTGGCACTGTTCTTGTTAATTTACAATCTCTATCTCCTTTTCCAACATTCCCTACCTACAGAACTTTCATACTACTTGTAGATTATTAGCACTTCCCAGTAATTTTCTCTCCCAAGCTTCATCAACCCTTTTCAAGTCTTATTCTGAACATCTCTGTTAGAATCGCCTTCTGAAGATACCAAATATTTTCCATTCTTCAAAGAGGAAAAGTTGATTTATACAGTCTAAAATTCATGACTTACTTTATTCTGCACAAACTTTTCAGCTTAACTTTATTCATATCCCAGGATGAGGATCTTCTCAAATTAGACCAATTATGTTTTCTATTACCCTTAATTAGCTATATAGCTGTGTCCAATGTAGAGCATAAATTATAACAATAAATTGAAAGTATTGACTTTTCTGACTCTTGGGCTATCTGATCTTAGTTGTACATTCTTTGAGTTTCTAATTAGATGAGGATGGGTGGCAGCAAAGGTGACATCATGTAAAGGAGTTCTTTACTTATTTGGTAATGAACTAGAATTGTGTTGGTTTGGGTATGAACTCATTGGTTCACCTCATAAACTCGCATCTCTCTGTATGTATCCTCTGCATATTGTGGTTTCCCATGAACATCACATTAGTCCAGTCAGAATTCTCATTTGACTGATTAAGGTTGCAAAGAAATATGAAAAGAGAATTTGGAGCAGGCAAAATCATTCACTTAGATAGTGTGCTGCGTTGTCATGTGCATGACCCATTTTTAAACCTGGCCATCACTGTACAGAAAGAAGCTTCATGCTGCGATCTGTTCACTCTCTGTCTCTCTGACTCTGTCAAAAACAAGAACAAAAAGAAGAAATAAATGAAGGAAAATAGGAAGGGAGGGAGGAAGGAAGAAAATGAGGGAGGAAGGGAAGGAGTGAAAGAAGTAAAGCAGAGAGAAAAGAGAGACAAAATTAAAAAGAAAGTTTTAAAAAAAAAGAAACTTTTTGTGATTTACTCTTGGAAATCACATCATATTCTGTTATTGGCAAGTCCCTAAGCCTAGATTCTGGACTAAAAAAGCAATAAAAGCATGATACTACCAAACAATGCTGTGTTATCAAGGGTCTCTACTAATAGAGATACTGCTTCCCATGACTACTCCATTTTTCCACTCTTCTAAGTCATATTTAGTCTAACATTGTAGTTAGCTATCACTTTCTTGGAGAAACTTTCAAAAATCACAGAAACAACTGGTACCATCAGAAACTACTTTTTTTTAAATTACTGATTTAATAATGATCAAAAAGATTGTGGGATAAGAGGAATATCTTCAAGTGGATAACTCATTGATTAATTGAGGTTATTAGGTGGGCAGTTAGGATAATAGAAGCAAATTATCAATGAATCACAGAAATTGTAACATAGTAGATGAAAATGGAAATTTCTCAGTTTCCTTGCTATGTGGGGCTAGCTAGAGACTCAAGTTTGGGGAATCAAAGAACTTCATTTCTTACTTAGAAAATCTAACAGAGCAAATACCAACCATTCTGAATGTCTACTCTACCTTGTTCACGCAATTTTTTTTTTAAATTTTTTATTTAAGAAAGGATTAGTGAACAAAAGCATAAGGTAGGAGGGGTACAACTCCACACAATTCCCACCACCCAATCCCCATAACCCACCCCCTCCCATGGTAGCTTTCCCATTCTCTATCCCTCTGGGAGCATGGACCCAGGGTCGTTGAGGGTTGCAGAAGGTAGAAGGTCTGGCTTCTGTAATTGCTTCCCCGCTGAACAAGGGCGTTGACTGGTCGGTCCATACTCCCAGTCTGCCTCTCTCTTTCCCTAGTAGGGTGTGACTCTGGGGAAGCTGAGCTCCAGGACACATTGGTGGGGTCTTCAATCCAGGGAAGCCTAGCCAGCATCCTGGTGGCATCTGGAACCTGGTGATTGAAAAGAGAGTTAACATATGAAGCCAAACAATTTGTTGAGCAATCATGGATCCCAAGCTTGGAATAGTGGAGAGGAAGTGTTAGGGAGGTACTCACTGCAAACTCTAGTGTAGTCCTGCTTTCAGGTATATATTTTATAGTTTATGGATACATGTGCACATAAGCTCTCTCTCACAGAAACTGGTGTATATCTAGGTTATGGGACTTTGTTAGAAAGTGAACTACCTGAGATGAAATTAGAGTGTACTATTAAAGGAAAGGTCTCACCCGAGTAATAAAGCTGAAGGGTTGTCATTCCACACGTGAAGTCTCTGGATACATTCTGAGGTGAAGCATGTTGAGGTAGCAATCGTTGCTTTGGTTAGGTTGTAATCGGCAGATGCAATGTTATTTGGTTTGGATTGGGAGATGCATACGGGAAAGTGGGCCCTATCCAAGGGTTCCAGGACTGGGGGAAGTAGGGGCTCTATAGTGAAGATGTGAGGTTCCTGCTGTCTTAGGGTTCAAAAAGACAATCAATAGTTAATATTATCATCACATTATTTGTTAATTGGTTTAACTTTGAAAAGTCCCTTTGTTATGGTTTGCTGGACAGTACCCAGTATCTTGTATACAGCTGTGCTATTGGAAGCTTCTAATCTACTTGGTCTAGGCTTTTGAGAGAGTCCGCATATCAAATACATAGCCTATATATTAAAAAGATTCAGTTTGTCTTTTGAGAAACTTTGAGACATACAATTGATTTCCCCCTCTCATATTAATTAGCTACTGATTTATATGTCTACATTTTGCTAGGAGTGTACATAAACACCATTCCCACCACCAAAGGACTGTGACCCATCCCTCCCGCCCACTCCCACCCCCTACTGGCCCAGGAAGCTACATGCCTACCCCTCACCACTGGGTTTTTACTTTGGTGCCCTACTTACAATTTATTCACGCAATTTAAGCGACATATCAATGGTAGAGGGGCAAATGAAAACTAATAACCTCCAAAACTGCAATGTCATATTTGGTATGCCATCACTTTTCAATCCATCAAATCTTGGATCATTTATAGAGTTTAGATTTTTCAACCTTTTTTTTTCATGACATCTGTGCAGCAGTAACATAGAGAAACCTCTAAGCTTGCAAATATTCATTAAAATAAAAGGTCTCTCAGAACCCCTGGAGGAAATCTTTTATCAGGAAGCCAATTAGTCTTGCTCCAACCCTTGACACTCCCTGTTGAGAACTTTAAAATTACTACTTTCTTTCCTATTTTATTTTTTTAACCTGTAATTAATTACTGCCCATTATGAATTCCCAGACCACAGGGAACAATTATCTGCAACACTTGGTCACTTGGAAGAAAGATTAAGTCTGTGAAGAGAGGATACTGATTGATTAAACGCTTTCAGAACAGTGCATCCTAAACTGAACATTTAAAAATCCAGAAACAGTTCTCTGACTTGTAGAACAATCGAAGACATCCATACATAGAAAAATCTTACATCATGAGTATGTGGTCTTGTTGAAAACAACAGGTGACCTAGTAAAAGTCCACTATCAACACTGAATTTTGGAGAGGGCAGAGTGTCAGTTTTAATCTTCATTCCTAATCTTTTTTTTCCCCAGAAAATAACTAAATAAAGAAGGCATAACCACATTTTGAGATAATTTCAAACAAAATTATTATCTGTTAAATTGTCATATTTGTTTAATTTTGCTTTCTGAACTTTAGGGATCTTAGAATATTAAATATTTAGAGTTGTAATATTTAACTCTACCTTATATGACGACCAAGTCAAGTATTTTTATACTTACTGCCTACCACAAGATAAATGCTTTATCTAATATTTAAGAAGAGAAAAAGGCACTCAGAGAAGTATTTTTAAAATAGTAAATTGAATGTTACATATCTGATTTAAATTTGGAATGTGTTGTTGATAAAATATTTTCCACTACATTGTATGTTTACAAGCATGTGCATATTTACATAGAAAAGACTTGTTTTACATAAAACATTGCCCCGAAGAATAAATATGAGTTGAGCATGAGGATACATTCTTTTCCTCCAAGTATCAAAAAATTCTGTCTGCACTTGTTGGAGAAGGTAAGAACTTATATTTCACTTTGTGACTGTAGATATTCAAACAGAAGGCAGAAGTAAGAAGAAACAAATCCTCTTCATGATCCTTTCTATTGGCAAGCAGTCTTGTGTGAGCACCTTGAGGACAAGAGCTTCTTCTTCATGTCTGTATCCCTAGTGTTCAATATTCTGAGCTCACTAACTGCTCACATTGAATAAATGTTCGTCCACCTGATAAATATTTATTGAACTCTATTTGGTAATGACAATGGCAACAGTATAGTGGCCTTAGACAAGTATTGTGCTATGACCTGGTTTTTATGGAAAGATCTTAAAATTTTCTAAATGAGGAAAAAAGGGAAAGATTAAAGAAAGGAACAGAGAGGGCATGGAAGGAAAGAATGCTTTCCATAATAAATGGAATGCCAGCTTAAGCACAGTTTTATGTGAAGGAAAATATGCTTCTCTACCCCTATAAGTTAGTGATTTTGAAATATTTTGCTCACAACAAATTCAGTTCTCCATCCTTCCTTCCTTCTTCCCTCCCTCCTTTCTCTCTCTCTCTCTGTCTCTCTGTCTCTTTCTCTCTCTCTCACCACAGCACTGCTCATCAAGCATGAGAATCTGTTTGTAATATAAGCACTTAACCAGGTGCACCACTGCCTTCCCTCAAGTCTCTTTGTATAACCATTATGTTACCCACCCCACCTTCTTCCTTCCTTCCTTCCTTCTTTCCTTCCTTCCTTCCTTTCTTCCTTCCTTCTTTCCTTCCCTCCTTCCTCTTTCTTCCTTTCTTTCTTTCTTTCTTTCTTTCTTTCTTTCTTTCTTTCTTTCTTTCTTTCTTCACTACTAGATAGAACAGAGAGAGATTGAAAGGTGAAGGAGAGAGGAAGAAAGATAATATTTGCAGACCAGCTTCACCACTCATGAAGCTTTCATCTGCAGGTTTGAATGGGGGACTCAATCCCTGTCCTTTCACATAGTTAATGTGCGCATTCAACAAGTTGTGCCATCACCGGGTTTCCATCTGACTCTTAGTCTTGGTCCTTCTACCTGAGGAAAATAAAGATCCTCTGGAAATGGTGGAGTGTGAAAGAACCACTCCTAACATTAACCCTGCTGGGAGAAACTTCAGCAATAATCCTGATGGGTGAAATAAAAAAAAAGTTAAACCGATAAAGGAAGTACATGAACTGAAGAGATAGTGACCTCCAAATGCTCCAGATAGTGGGATAACCTTACATTAATGAAACCCCACATATACATACACACATACGTACACAATAATAGTAAAGGTAAGTGCCAGCCTTGAAGTAGTATTTCATAAAAGAGGAGGCTATACTTGTACAGAGCTCTTCATTTGGCAATTAACAAATGTTCTTTGCTTAAATGACGGGTTTGGGATCCAAATTAAAACTTTGTTATTGGAGGGTCCTGGATAGCCAGTCAGAAAAGAAACCTTTGTGAAATGGCTACTTTTATACATGTTGCCCAAATGTGTAGATATCACCTTATGTAGTCAGCACAACAAGCCAGGAAATCATTATCTTTGCTTTACAGTTGAAGAAATAGCTTGGAAATGCTCAACAATCAGATTGGGGATTTCACAGATTGTAAATGTTCAAAAGAGGCTTTGATTCTAAGCCTGTACTTCTAACAGTTCTTGCTTATTCAGTTGCTTTACTGGGGCTGCCCTCTCTATCTTCTGCTTGGTTTTTAGGTATAGTTCCAGATTTCCATCTGACCCATTGACATAGTCTTATTTTTTCACTTTTTATTTGTAAGCCCTTATATTGCTAGAGAAAAATGAGCTCCATTTCTTTCCTCAGATATTCTCTGGTAAAGTAGTTATGCAAAAATAATTTTAAAAAATCACAGATCATTAGAAAGCCCAGTTACTGCATTTCTCAGGAGGTCTGGTGTGGAGATATGAACATGTAGGCTTCTCTTATATGGAATTTTGGCTTTATTACCAATATGTGATGGTAATAATCTGAAAGCTTGTTTACATGGTCTGTTGCTTAAGTGTGTGAACTACTGTCCATCTGTGTGTGTGTTGCCTAGGCAATGGAGTGGAAAGCGATCAAGATTTATCTGTGCTGGTCATAAGCAGAAAATGGACTTTTCTGAGTGAAGGTTGGATAAAAATGAGTCAACCTGAAACAGAGTCTCCAGATAACAAACTACACAGGGGAGGAAGAAGTGGCTGATGGAAGATTTTGGTGTACTTTTTAATGAATTTGTTGTCCTTTAAAATAAAACATGAATAAGTGACATAAGAAATGAGATACACAACGACGAATTACAAACACAAATGAGTTCATAAAATATTTACCTGCAGTGAAATAGATTTGATACTATCTGATAATAAGCACACACAAATATAGCACTCTACTGCAAACAGAATTCCTTTGTCATTTAAAAATTATTGAAATATTGTTGAGATTTATAGGGACCTGTGAATGTGTTTACTTTTATGTTTCTACTGTACTTTAACTAAATGTTAGTATTTTGGCTATAGAATGAGATAAACTTGAACTTACTATTATTGATGGCTATAGTGGTCACAGTTTTAACAATTTGCATGTAATTTTAATGTTCACATTTAAGAGCAATCACAGCTTTCTGATAGTGGTATATAGTTAAAGATACAAGATAACTTACTGGTGATGTGACTGTTTTGCCATGAATGCATCTATGTTCAAGTAGCATAAGTTTTTTTTTGTTATTTATTTTTCCTTTTGTTGCCCTTGTTTTGTTTTATTGTTGTTGTAGTTACTGTTGGTGTTAGTGATGTCATTGTTGCTAGATAGGACAGAGAGAAATGGAGAAAGGAGGGGAAGACAGAGAGGGGTAGAGAAAGATAGACACCTGCAGACCTGCTTCACCACCTGTGAATTGACTCCCTGCAGGTGGGGAGCCAGGGGCTTGAACCTGGATCCTTATGTTGGTCCTTGAGCTTTGTGCCACATGTGCTTAACCCACTGCGCTACTGCCCAACTCCCTTAAGTAGCGTAAGTCTACCCCTGACTACACCACATGGGAGTACTATAGCACACTGGTGCTATCTTATCTCTCTCCCTCTCTTTGTCCCTGTGTCTCCATCTTCTGTAAAAACCATCCAAGACAGTGAGGGCTTAAGGCAATTACAGTAAATAAATAAATAAATAAATAAAACAGGAATTTGAATCAAGTGAACTGTAAATATGAAGTGTACATTATAGAGTTAGATCTCCACTTAATTGTCCTGTATCTCAATGAATATTATTTCCTTACACTCTGGGGACCCTTGGAGCTCAGAAATTAAGGGCATTGGATTCATTGTTGGGCCTAGAGTCCTAGATCCTGTTTAGTACCTAGGTGACCATTTGACAGTTACTAGTGCATCACATGCTTTATTTGTAAGGATAATAGCATCTGTTTTATAAGACAGTTAGTGGGAAGAATGGTGGAAGAAAAAAAAGACATAATAAAAGTACATTTAAATATAGTTATTTATATTGGATGTCAATCATAATCCAAATGAGTTAATATCAGTGTGGCATGGGAACAATGAAACTTCCCCAGACTCCAGAAATCTTATGACAGAGGCAGTAGTATGCACTGGATGATAGGCATATTAGTATTCTTTGTTCATACTTTAAGAGGCAAGATTTTCATTCCATGGATTTTTTCCTCCAAACTGAGTATATACAAAACTTAACAATCCAGGGGCCCTGGTGGTAGCACAGCAGGTTAAGCACACATGGTGCAAAGGCAAGGATTCATGCAGCGATCACGGTTCTTGCCCCCGGCTCCCCACATGCAGGGGGGGTTGCTTCACAAATGGTGAAGCAGGTGTGCAGGTGTCTCTTTCTATTCCCTTCTCTGTCTACCCCTCCTCTTTTGATCTCTCTCTGTCTTATTCAACAACGATAAACAGCAAAGGCAACAAAAAGGGGAAAAAATGGCTTCTAGGAGCAGTGCATTCGTAGTGCATGAATGCACTTTTGGAAGCAAAAAAAAAAAAAAAGAATCCTTATCAATGCACATTCTAGACACTATTAA
Source organism: Erinaceus europaeus (assembly GCF_950295315.1). Taxonomy (NCBI): domain Eukaryota; kingdom Metazoa; phylum Chordata; class Mammalia; order Eulipotyphla; family Erinaceidae; genus Erinaceus; species Erinaceus europaeus. Next base: position 20,438,184 of record NC_080175.1, on the reverse strand, counting down.
CCCATTCTATCACCAAAAAGGGAAAAGTGATTAACCCTTAATTGACTTAATTCTAAACTACAATTTAGATAGAGTTAACCTGGACATAGAAAGGTAGTCTGCCTTCCAAGATTAGGAAGAAGACGTGTATAGATTCCTACATTCTGTAGCTTTTGCTAAACATATTCCCTGTCATTCTTTATTAACCCATTGTGTGAATTTACGTGACCTTAGAATTAACTAATTTTGGAAATTTATAAATATAAAATCTAACATAATAAAAGTTTCAGATTCATATAGATGTTAACATAAAAATGACAAGTAGAATTTATCTGTGCAATTGGCATGTGGAAGAATAGAATGAAGGGAATGTCATCTGGCAGTTACCTCTAATGGATGGGAATATATGACTAACTTTATTCTTTCACTTATGGAAGGTTGATTAACCCTTAATACAGATAATGACTGTATTAATGCTAGGTTTAATTTTAAGTGAATGAGATTTGGTGCATCCTTCCTAGCTGTCATCTTTTATTAGAATAAAATGTCAAAAGAAATATCTCTAGTGCTTTACTAGAATTTTTAGCTGAAAATAAAAGCTACATGTCTTCTGATGAGAAATTAAAATATAAAAAAAGAGTGGTGGAAAGGTCTCTGTACTCTAAACACTGTATATTTTCTCTATTTCTTGAGACTGTCCATTTGAATACTCTTTCTCCTAAGTCCTTCCTCTTATCATCATTCATGACAACTAAAGTTAATCAGTGAGAATATGTGCCATGCACCAAATCCTATTTGTACCATGTGAAACTGTGGGTCTATTGCAGTTACTTATGCCTTCAGAAAACTCTTACTCATTTATTTGCATCATGTAGTAAGTACCCTGTTCCTTGACCACAGGATGATCCAGACTCAGTGGACTTAGTTGATTGAATTGCCCATTGGCTCTTGATATCAACTGAGTTAATATTTCTTTTGCTCTAATATTCTTTTTGACAGAGCACTACTCACTCAACTCCTAGTGCTGCTGCTGATGATTATTGAACCTGCGGCTGCTCACTTGAAAGTCCTAGGAGCTACTGTTACACTGTCTCCCGGTACATGGAAGTAAGGTAGACTTGGAAATGATTTTTTCTTTCACTATATCCTTCCTTTAGACATTAATCCCACTGATAGTGGAATCATGTGGTAGAATTTATTATTGCTACTTGCCAATTGCAAACTCTAACCCTGTAACTGCACCACCAAGAGCTCATGTACTGAAGGCTTAGTTTGGAAAATCAGTTGAGTAGCCTGTCTTTTAAACCAAATCTTTTTCCTTATTGCCTCTAACTCATTCTCAGCATTAATAATTTAATTTTGGATTTCCTTCAATGCCATGACAAGTGAACTTGGGGCCTTATATACACACATACACACACTGCTGAGATGCTTCCTTGTCAATTTTTTTTCTTTTGAGAGATAAAAATCAAAGAGTGTGGGATGAGAGAGGGAATGAACACTGAATCACTGCTTCTTGATCCTGAGTTATTTTGGTCTTCTAAGTTACTAGGCTCAGATGTTGAATTTAGGGCCTGCAGATTGTATGCTATGAACTTTACATGTTGAAGCATTTCCCAGTTCCTAATATTATATTTTTGATTTATCCATTATATAGTATTTTATAATATTCAGTGCTAGGACTATATCAAGAATGTTTGTATTCCATTCCCCAATGCTATAAGATGGAGATGAACACATTTATTTATATTTTAAAGATGAGAAACTGAGACTTAGAGCTTGATAGACTTGATAATGTCACAACACTTAATAGATTATAATGTATAAGATAAAACCCAGCTGTGTCTGACTTCCTTCTCAACTCACATCACTAGCAACTGGGATGATTGGCTCAGCTTTACATAGTTCTCAAGATTAGAAGATGGATTAAGTGTTAATGAATTAAGAGAGACAGAAAAACGAAGAGAGAGTGTTATGGTTGCAATTAATAAGCAGGGAACATTGCAGTAGTCAACCAGCTCACCAGGCAGAGCACATATCTTGCCATGAGAGCCTGTCTGCAAGTTCAAATTCCAGACCACGTGGGAGATGTTTTGGTGTCTCTTTCTTTTACTTTCTTTCTCTCTGAATGGAAGAACAGGATGGAGTGGTAAAATTATACATGTATGTGATCCTGGCACCATAAAAAAACAAACAAACAAAAATAATCATGTATTCACTTAATTAACAAGAAAAAACTAGGTTTTAAACTATACCTCAATCCTGAGAAACCTGTGATGATGGAGTATAATATAGCATCATGGGAGTCGGGCGGTAGCACAGTGGGTTAAGCGCACATGGTGCGAAGCACAAGGACAATGTAAGGATCCTGGTTCCAGGCCCCAGCTCCTTGCCTGCAGGAGAGTTCTTTCACAGGCGGTGAAGCAGGTCTGCAGGTGTCTATCTTTCTCTGCCCCTCTATGTCTTCCCCTCCTCTCTCCATTTCTCTCTGTCCTATCCAACAATGATGGCAGACAATAATAATAACTACAACAATAAAACAACAATGGCAACAAAAAAGGAATAAATAAATATTAAAAAAACATATAGCATCATTCATCTCCTAGCTGTCATACATTATTTCTCCCCTGCTGAAAGCTATCACCAATACCATAGTCCCCTATATTCGTTCCTGCTATAATGTATTTTTTATTAGTGATTTAATATTGATTGATAAGATTGTGGTATAAGAAGGGTACAATTCTATACAATTCCCACCACCAGAGTCCCCTATCCCATCCCCTCCACTGGATATTTTCATATTCTATATCACTTTGGGAATATGGACCAACATTCTTTATGGGGTGCAGAGGGTAGAAGATCTGGCTTCTGTAGTTGTTTCTCTGCTGGATGTGGCCATTGACAGGTACAACCATACTTCCAGCATGTTTTTATCTTTCCCTAGTAGGGTAGGATTCTGGGAAGGTGGGGTTCTAGGACACATTGGTGAGGTCCTCTGCCCAAGGAAGTCAAATTGGTGTCTTGGTAGCACCTAGAACTTGCTGGCTGAAAAGCAGTAAGATACAAAGCAAAACAAATGGTTTAATAACCAGGAACCTAAAGGTAAGAATACAGAAGATGAGATTTGAGGTCTTCACATAGTAAAAGACTAGGAAATCTATTTTAGGTATATTCCAAGGGGCCCATGAATTCCATGTCCTGGAGGTCATTGAAAGACTGATGTATGCATGGCAAACAGTTTTCTTCTCTCTCCATATTCATTCATCTATTCATTGACTCATCTCTCCACCCTGCCTCCACATTCCCTTGTCTGCTCTCTCTTTCTGCTTTATGTTGTTAATTAAGGAGAGGAAAAAGTAACCTGCCACATGCTGCCTTCTCAGATAAGAGTCTTCACAGTTATTTATGCAATGAGAAGTAATCGTGTGAAACACATTGTGGATCATTTTAACACAAATGAGAATCTGTTATTTCTGTCCAGACTGGATAGATAGATGTAGTTTCAATTACTGTATCTTGGCATATACTCTAATCTCTAGCTATACACCAGAACAGCTTTTATGTCTATCTATACACCAGAACAGCTTTTTTTTTCTACTATCTAGTATAATTCCTTCTGGGTGGGTGGCCAGCTTTTCCCCTCTTGCATATACATCAGCACTTATTAATATTAATGCTAGAGCATCGTACTAAGTTTAACTAATTTATCTTACTAAAAGTCATTCACTGACTGAAGTTTTTCTCAGCAATCCACATGCTCTTCTGTAATAGTTGTTTGGTAGCTTCTTCCCAGCCCCTCTTCTTTTCTGAAGACACCAGAAGACAGAACTGGTTTGACACTGAGTCTCCCACACTTTTCCTCAACCTCCTTTCTCTTCACTTAGATGCTTTCTGAAATAACTCCTTCATTAGAAAGCTTGCATAATTATTCTAAGCTCAACTTCAGATGAGCATCAATAAAGATCTGCTTACTAGGTAGCATATATAAATTTTTGTGATTTCTAAAACCCTTATGTAATAACTGTATACATAGAATATAATATCTGTTGGGGGCAGTAAAAGTTCATCCTAATTATAAACTAAAATATACCTCTATGTCAATCACCAGTAATATCAGCTTTCATTAGCCTAATCTATGACATAGAAAAAAGAGCTCATGAAAAATTTTTTTTTCATTTAAGACTGCTTTTTGTTTTGGTGTGGGATGAAAATTAGAAAATATTATTTAGAATATTTGTTAAAATAATTCAGTTCTTCTAGGAAGATAGGTCACCTATCAGACTCAGTAGAGTTAGATAACTCTCTTTCTGAGATGAAATATGAAGAAATGAAGGGGAAAGTACAAGAGTGACATAAATTGATGTATGTAAGCATGAGAACATGAGTGAAGTGAAGAAAGGAAAGATATTGGCTCTCCTGAAAACAGTAGATAAAATGAGTCCTGTAAAAGAATTTATAGACCTGAAATGCAAATTAAATAAATCAATTGGCTATTGAGAAATGCATTTCTTCCCAGATTATTTTTCCATATATATATATATTTAAATTGTATTAGTGATTTAATATTGATTTATAAAATTATGAGACAACAGGAGCATAATTCCACACTGTTTCCACTACCAGAGTTCTGTGTCCCCTTTCTCTCCATTAGAAACTGCAGTAGTTCTCCCAAGGTCACAGATATGTGTTGACTATTGTTTTTAAACTATCTATATTTATATGTATTTGCCCATTTCCTTATTTTTTAAAATTTTTGTTACCTTCATTTATTTCTTGGATAGAGACAAAAATCTAGAAAATAGAGAAGGAGAAAGACAGAGAGACACCTGTAGCCCTGCTTCACCACTCGCAAAGCTTTCCCCCTGCAGGTAGGGCTTGAACCTAGGTCCTTGCTCATTGTGACATGTGCACTCTACCAGGTGTGCCACCACCCACCCACCCCCATTTTTTTCCTATGGCCATGCCTTTTCTTTCTAAGTCACACATATATCTATTACTACTTCTGAGTGTCCTTCCTATTTTTCTCTTCTCTCTCTCTGTATCCTGATGGAATTGGTATTCAGAGCTCTCTTGTCATCTTTCCTTAACCTCTCTCTTTCTCTCTCTCTCTCTCGGTATAGACCAAAATTCTTTATGGGGTGCAGAAGGTGGGAGTTCTGGCTTCTGTAATTGCTTCTCTATTGGACATGGGCATTAGCAGGTCTTCCTATATTCTAATGTTTTAGTACTACTAAATAATACAAAGTGGAGAAATAGTCACTTTGGATGTATTTTAATAAGTATGTGTTCTCCTGATTTAGAGGTTCCAAAGTATTTCACTCAGTGTAGCTAATGATATCAGCATTTTCATCAAAGGATAATAAAGTAGGTGGAGAAACAACCTGTAGGAATGGCTGTAGTCAATGGTTCCATTTTATCATCAGAATTTGCTATTGTCTAATGCTTATTCTATGGCCACTGCTTGAATTTTTTTTTCTTCCCAGGTAGATTCTGTCTCTTGGTGAACTAGGCGTTTGGCCTCCAGTCTTTGTACATGTTCCAATGTGAGCTCTACTGACTGTGTTACCTACCACCTAGTCCAGTCTACCTCAGTCTTTAAATGTGCTCTGACCGGCTGACCTGGGGCAAAAATTGAGAAGAAAATATGAGACACCTTTTTTTATATTTATTTATTCCCTTTTGTTGCCCTTGTTTTATTGTTGTAGTTATTATTGATATCATCATTGTGGGCTAGGACAGAGAGAAATGGAGAGAGGAGGGGAAGGCAGAGAGGAAGAGAGAAAGATAGACACCTGCAGACCTGCTTCACTGCCTGTGAAGCGACTCCCCTGCAATTGGGGAGCCAGGGGCTGGAACTAGGATCTTTACACTGGTACTTGCTCTTGGCTCCACATGTGCTTAAACCGCTGTACTACTGCCTGACTCCCAAGACACACCTTTTAATGACACAGTAGAGACACAAGGAGAAAGGAATATACACAAGACAGTAATAGCCCACAGTTTTCCTCAGTCTGTGCTGAGGAAACACTACCCTTATACTACTTCCACTGGACTCGCCCTGAGAGGGCATAAAAACTCCCCTACATTGTGAAAGACATAGACTTTATGCTTGAAATGGGAGGTGCATGTTATTGTTGATAGTTCATGTCATACCTCAGTTCCTTATAATACAAAATTTGTCTTTATCAGACTCTGAATCAAATCTACCACATACAATTTTGACTATATACATAATGAGGATATCTATATTCAGTGGCTGATGAAATGGAGATTATAGCCCTGATCTGGTACAGCTGGTATAAAATGATATCTCTAAAGCACTGACAGTTTAGTAGGGAGACAATAAATACCACACACATAAAATTTATATTGATATGATAATTGCTTGATAACAGGATTTTTAAGGACAGAAGTGACATATGTTGTTTATTCAATCTATTCATATCACTCTTACCCTGACATATAAATCACACTTTTCTCATGTCCCAAAATGTGATATCATACAGAATCACTGCTATCATGAATGTAAACAGTTTTGAACTTTATTCCTTAAAATATGTGGAAATCTCCAAAATCAATTTAATGTTTAAATGTATTATCTAAGATGTTGGGTAAATATTTGGAAGCATGGGGGATAAATATAAACAAATATATGTAAAATATTTCCAAAAGTCTTCCTTCTGGTCTGTCTTTGGAAAAAATTATTCAAGATATTCAATTTACTGATGTCTTTAAAGAAATGACCAGTTCTAAATGTTTCTAAAAACATGTAATTTATTAATTAAATATGATTTATTCAATTTTTAAAAGTTTGACATAAAGCTAAATTATGTTCACTCTGCATTTTGACTTTCAGTTTATACATACATTCCTGTAATTATATTTTTTATGTCTGGGGAATTCAGCATCTTGTAAAATTCATAGGAATAATATTTATGAGTATGTATGCACATACATATAACTAATATTAACATGTATATTTATATAACTTATATATCTACATACACTTTAGGACCTATGTTAAGGCCACAGTTGGTGGCTTCTTGAGAAAGACTCAAACATAAAAAATATATAAAAAAATTATTTTTAAAATATGAGTATTGAAATGTTAATAGTATCAGAACTCTTATATCTATTGAATAGAATAGCAGTTGTAGGATCTGTTTTAAAGCATGATAAAAGCAAATGCCATATGATTTCACTCATAAGTATAATATAAGAAACAAAGAAAAGAAAATTACAGAGGGAAGCATTAATAAGCCAATGGGCAATTTCAGCAGAACTCAGGATCCTAAAAGGGGGCTATGAGCTTGTAATAAAGGGCCTGGGTATAGTGCCCTATGGTGGAGGGACGTAATAGTTTAGTTATGGGTGAGTATGTTGACACCTATTTGGGGAGATGTGTAACTACCTCTGTGACAGCAGCAGTCTCATAAAACTGTGCTATTTAATAAAAATTAATTAACTTTTAAATAGTAAAGTGGACTGGTGAGACAGAATAATGGTTATGCAAAGAGATTTTAATGCCTGAGGCTACAGTGTCCTGTGTTGAATCCTTAGCATCATCATACATGAGCACTGAGCATTGCCCTGGTAAAATAAGCAAGTAAGTAAGTAAACAACAATAATAATGAACACAGTTGTTATGTTTTATTTGGAGTGGGAAGTGGTGACTATTGAAAAGACTTATTATATAGTATTTAATTTATATATTTTTTACTTTTTAAAAAAATTATTTATTTATTTAAGCAAGGAGACATTAACAAAATCATAGGATGGGGGGGGTATAACTCCACACAATTCCCACCACCCAATCTCCATATCCCATCCCCTCCCCAACAGCTTTTCCAATTCTCTATCCCTCTGGGAACATGGACCCAGGGTCGTTGTGGGTTGCAGAAGGTGGAAGGTCTGGCTTCTGTAATTGCTTCCCTGCTAAAGATGGGCATTGACTGGTCGATCCATACTCCCAGTCTGCCTCCCTCTTTCCCTAGTAGGGTGAGTCTCTGGGGAAGCAGAGCTCCAGGACGCATTGGTGGGTCTTCAGTCCAGGGAAACCTGGACAGCATCCTGATGGCATCTGGAATTTTTATATTCTTACTCTGCATTCCTGAGGGAGTATTGTTGAATGGAAAACACTATGATTTTTTAGTTTGTTTATGTTTTAACTATGAGAACTTGATCAAACTCCATCCAAGTTTTGGAATTAGTAGATTTTAATGAATTTCCCAAGGGGAGGGTATTATAAGGTATTAAATGCTTAGTGCATTACAAACAAAAATAATGATGACAACGATGATTTCAGATGTCGTACCTACAAAGTGACACAACACACTAAATTTTCAACATTATAAAATTCTCTAAAAGGAGGTACTTGTCAGAGCATACATATTAATATATATGAAGACCAGGGTTCAGATTCCAGTTCTCACATTCAAGAAAGATGCTTCACAACGGGTGCAGGTGTCTTTGTTTCTCCTCTATCCTCACCTTCTTTCTCAGTTTCTTTTTCTTTTAAATAAATAAATACTTAAAAACGATCTTGGGAGTTGGACAGTGAGGCACCTGGGTAAGCTTACCCATTGCCATGCATAAGGACGCAGGTTTAAGCCTCCATTTCTCCTGTTTAGGAAGGAAGCTTCACAAGTAGTGAAGTAGGTCAGCAGGTGTCTCTCTTTCTCTATCCCTCCCTATCTCCCCTTTCCTTCTTGATTTCTCTTTGTCTCTATCTAATACAATTAAAAAAAAAACCCTGTAATCCATTAAAAAGTTTCATGAAAAATTGAACAAAGCTTCTAAATCCCACAAATGACTATTGTTAAAAATAAATAAAATTAACAATAATAATAACCACAAAATAACAAGGGAAACAAAAGGGAATAACTAAATAAATATTAAAAATAAATGAAATTAAAGTCTAATATTCTTATTTATGGTATTGAAATTGAGTATTAATGTCAAGGTTACCATCATATATGACTCTCAGTCATGTGAACTACATCACATTAAAAAATCTTACCTTTCCCATAACCTTCTAAGAATTCTATTTAGTAGAATTAAATCTGTGACAATACTAATGGACAGAAAAGGCAAAAATCACAGGGAAATGGCACAAGTGTAGAAACAATACTAAGTTAGCATGCTGTTTGCATGGTGAAGAGTGTTGAATGTTTGGCTGCACATGTGATTAGGAACACTAGAAATATGTTGATGTTTTAAAATTTGAACTTATTAATATAGGACTGATGAAATACATTTCAAAAAGTGCTAACCATTTTCTGCATAGGTACTTAAGAGAAAATTTCAGATATGTCTTTAAAAAAAAATCCATTTGCCCTAAGGAGAAGTATTCGTTTTTAGAAGACTGGCATTTCACACATATTCATACACACATATAAAAACTTATATAATTGTATACATAAAAAGTGGTCACTAAAGCTGATTTTATGTCATAATGCCCTCATTTCCAACCCATACCATTTTGCAAAGTGACTAAGCCATTCCCATAACTCCTTTTTCCCACTGCTAAAGGTAACATTATTACTATGGATTTGGGCCCTATCATTAAATTCCTTTTATTTTTATCAGTAGAGAGCAGTAGAAGTGACAGCATGCCAGTTTGAGTCTAGGCCTCTAGAAGCATTTTTCTGATTGTAATTTTACACAATGATGACTGAATCTGACTTGATATCAAGTCAGTGCTCATTTGTATGGGGGTGGGGGACTATTAGAAAGATAGTCAAGTTGTGGGAGTCAGGCGGTAGGGCAGCAGCAGGTTAAGCGCACGTGGCGCAAAGCACAAGGACCTGCGTAAGGATCCTGGTTCAAGCCCCCGGCTCCCCACTTGCAGGGGAGTCGCTTCACAGGCGGTGAAGCAGGTGTGCAGGTGTCTATCTTTCTCTCGCCCTCTCTGTCTTCCCCTACTCACTCCATTCCTCTCTGTCCTATCCAACGACATCAATAACAACAACAATAATAACTACAACAACAATAAACAACAAGGGCAATAAAAGGGAAAATAAATACATAGATAAATAACTGAATATTAAAAAGTTAAAAAAAAATCAAATTTTCTATGCAATATTGTTTTATCTCAGTCATCTTTGAACAAGGCCTTAATGCATTTTTCATCTTAGTTATACATCTAAAAGTCTTTGTTCTGAACACTACGATTCCTGCTTTCTCTTTAGTTTGAGACGTTTCCCTAGAAAAAAACTTTCATTTTTGTATACAATCTTTGTTTTGTATACAATCTTATTTGAGCTATAAAGAAATTCTTTGGAGTTTTTTGAAGATTATTCATAATTCTTCCTATCAAGTCATGCAATGAAGACTCCAACTAGAGATAGTTATAGAGACACAGATATCAACAGATAGAGAAATATATAGATTTATAGATATATAGATACAAAGTGTCGGATTTATACATATATATATATATATATATATATATATATATAACTATAGCTATAGATAAGTAGTTAGACAGGCAGACAGTCAGATATAGATACATAGATGTGGAGTGCCTGAGTTTCATGCATGTACAATTTTATTGCTCCTGGGCTGATTTTTTCATTCTTTGTATTATTAGGTGATAGAGAGATAGACAATAGGAAGAATGAGAGAAAGGGAGATAGAGAGAGCAATAAAAACAATAGAAAGAAGGAAGTAAAGAATGAAGAAGGAAAGAAAGAAATGGAGAATTATCACACCACACTGCACTATCTGTAGCAGTTCCCCTAGTGTTGTGGGGGCTTCAACCTACTGCTAGGCCTCCAACTCTTGACATCATATCTGGTGAGGTACCTTCTCTACTGGTGCTGTCTCCTGACCCTCAAAATGAAATCTGTTATGACTTATAAAAATTGTTTTTTTCCTTTCTTCCTTCCTTTTTTTTTTTTTTCCTCCAGAGTATCGCTGGGGCTCAGTGCCTGTACTACGAATCCATAGCTCTGCAGGCCATTTTGCCCACTTTGTTGTTGTTGTTGTCGCCCTTGTTGTTATTGTTGGATAGGACAGAGAAAAATTGAGAAAGGAAGGGAAGACACAGAGGAGGAAAGACACCTTCAGACCTTCTTTATTGCCTGCGAAGCAACCCTCCCCCCTGCAGAAGGGAGCAGGGGGCTCCAACCAGAAACCTTATACAGGTCCTTCCTTGTGTATTGCACCATGCGCGCTTTACTCAGTGTGCCACCACCCAGCCCCCTGTTTTTTTTTTCTTTCTGTAGAAAAACTCATAAACCATTTTCTCATAAATTTATCAGGCTTAGATTGCTAGACATTCTTTAGCTTGAAAGTGACATTTCTGAATTCATCATGAATTAATGATACACATTGAGTGCCCATTTCAGTAATATAAATCTTTATGCAGTGACCTGTATATTTTCTCTTCCTTCATTTATACTGAGATGAAATGATGCCATTTTATAAAGTGACTAATAAAAATTTAGTTGCAGTCCAAAGACAAAGGTAAAATTCACTAGGGCAACCAGAAGTGAAACTTTCACTGCAGATTTTGTACTAGACACTAAGTATGGATAATTTAATAGTATCATTGATGCACCATATTTTTTAAAAAAGTTTTTATTTATAAAATGGAAACACGGACAAGAACATAGGTTAAGAGATGTTCTGCCACTGAAACTCCATATCCCATCCCCTCCCCTCATAGCTTTCCTATTCTTTAACCCTCTGGGAGCATGGACTCAGGGTCATTATGGGGTGCAGAAGGCGGAAGGTCTGGATTCTGTAATTGCTTCCCTGCTGAACATGTGAATTGACAGGTCGATCTGATCCATAGGTCCAGCCTACCTCTCTTTTCCCCTAGTGGGGCTGGGATCTAAGGAGGTGGGGCTCTAGGACACATGGGGTTGTCTGCCCTGGGAAGTCCAGTTGGCATTATGATAGTATCTGGAACCTGGTGGCTGAAAAAGAGTTAAGGTAGAAAGCAGGGCAAATAGTTGACTAATCATGAACCTAAAGGCAAGAATATTGTGGATGGAGATTTGGGATCTCCATTTTGGAAAAAGCTCATAGGTTTATATTAGGTATATTGCAAAGGGCCCATGGCCCAACAAGTTTTTGCCTGCACCTGACATCTAATATTCAGGTGACCTAAGCTATTGTCTGGGGGTATGATGTTATGGTTGGAAAAATAGACCAGACAGCTGGATCAGGGAAGAGAATAGCTCCCAAATATGGGAGAACTATATAAGTATTGTTAACTGTAAACCCCATTGATCTGGGGCCCATGTTCAGCACAGGGGCCTATGTAACCTCTGCATCACTGTAGGTCTGAGCTCACTTTCTGTGGTCACGACTAGGAACATTCCAGGCATGCACCATACATTTTTAATCCTTTATTTTTAACAGATGAAATACCTGATCTAACCAGGAACTAAATTTTCTTTTTTTAATTTTTTTTGTTATAAAAAGGAAATATTGACTAAACCATAGGATAAGAGGGCTATCACTTCACACAATTCCCACCTCCAGAACTATGTATCCCATCCCCTCCCTTGAAAGCTTTTCCTATTCTTTAACCCTCTGGGAGTATGGATCCAAGGTCATTGTGGGATGCAGAAGGTAGAAGTTCTGGCTTCTGTAATTGCTTCCCCGCTGAACATGGGTGTTGACAGGTCGATCCACACTCTCAGCCTTTCTCTCTCTTTCCCTAGTAGGGAAGGGCTCTAGGGAAGCAGAGCTCCAGGACACATTAGTGGGCTTGTCTGTCCAGGGAAGTCTGGTTGGCATCATGCTAGCATCTGGAACCTGGTGGTTGAAAAGAGAGTTAACATACAAAGCCAAACAAATTGTTGAATAACCATGGACCTAAAGGCTGGGAAAGTGCAGATGAAGAGTTGGGTAGCCTCCCATTTTGTAGATAGCTAGTGGACATATTTTAGTTATATACCAAAGGGCCTGTGGCTATTTTTTGGGGGGGTTTATTTTGTTTTTGCCTGAGCCTGAAATCTGATATGCAGGTGGATCCTAGTTATTGTCTGAGGAGATAATGTCATGGCTGGAAAAAAGGACCAGAAATCTGGATCAGGGAAGACAGTAGCTCCCAAATATGGGAAAGGTATATAAATATTGTTGACTATAAACCCCATTGTTTTGATGTGATCTGGGGCCCATATTCAGCTTAGGAGCCTATGTGACCTCTGCATCCCTGTAGATCTGAGCTCACATTCTGTGGTCACAAGTAGGAACGTTCCAAGCTGCCCCAATATCAGGACCCATCTTCCTCAGGTGTAGTATAGAGTATATTGTCCAGTCTCCCTTCAGGGGATGGAACATTCTCTATCATTGTTGATCCAAATTGAGGGCAAGGTCCTATGGGGGCCCACAAAGAGGTCTATTGTGTTGTTCCTGATAAGAGGAATTTATTCTAGGTTTAGGCCTATCATATCTGCTTGGGAATCACAGAACTCCCCGAATAGTGCCCCAACTGATGGGGTGGCCTGATAGCGACTAAAGAGTCATCATTAATGCATGCCAGTCTCTTGCCCTTATTCAGCTTTTGCCGTCCTTGCTTTGATGAGGTTAGCTTTAGAGTGATTGAGAGAACTGTATAGGAAGTAGGTTAGAGAGAACTAAGTTTAGTTTTCTTTTCTGTAAAATTGACAAATAGTAGTGTGGACACAAGCAGTATCTTTTCTTGAGACTCGGGATAGTGTTGCTGCTTGAGCTTCTGTAAACCCAATCTATTTTTAAGTCTTAGCCTTCTATAGTAAGCATGAAAAGTAAGCGGTCCAGATAGACATTTTTAGCCATGTTTCTTCCCTTTCTCCTTAGTATTTGCTCCATGGCTCTACTTCATATGTCCTGTTAGTTCCATGATGAATTGAGCAGTCAAAATGCCCAGCCTGCTTCTCTGTTTATTATGGAGATTCCCTGGTACTTGACAAAATGCATCAGTGAAGTTCTGATGACCTTACTATGCCTCCCTTGCTGCTTGAGTGCTCACAGGAGCACAAAAGCAAATGGTGTTAAAGGATTTTGATGAAGTGACTCTTCCAGAATGATGGTCTGATAAAGAAATATAGGAACTCACAGAGATCACTGGAGACTAGTCAAATGTTCTTAGACACTTCTCTGCACACCTGAGCACAGACACAAATATAAAAACTGATTGAGGGGAGTCGGGCTGTAGCACAGCGGGTTAAGTGCAGGTGGCACAAAGCACAAGGACAGGCATAAGGATCCCGGTTCGAACCCCAGCACCCCACCTGCAGGGGAGTCGCTTCATAGGCGGTGAAGCAGGTCTGCAGGTGTCTATCTTTCTCTCCTCCTCTCTGTCTTCCCCTCCTCTCTCCATTTCTCTCTGTCCTATCCAACAACGACAACAACAATAACTACAACAATAAAACAACAAGGGCAACAAAAGGGAATAAATAAATAAAATAAATATAAAAAAAACTGATTGAGTGTTTGCTAGGAGATGTGTGGTTACCAAGAAAAGTAGCAGTATAAAAGTGGGAGTCCTAGCAGCAGGATTGTGCATTTGTTTAGGAGCAGAAGTAGGGCAGAAGAAAAACACAAGATCCCAAATACTATGTATGAAAAAAAATCTATGGTGAAAATCAAAAGGGTAGTGTGGTTTTTATTGGATGAGAGAGAGTTTATTTCCCATTTAATAGCCACTGCTTACAGAATTTTGTTATTTTATTTATTTCATTTTATTATTGTAATTTTTTATTGTCACCAGGAGTATTCTAGGGGCTAGATGCCTGCACTCTAAGCCACTGCTCCTAGCTGCCATTTATTTTTCTTTATTGAATAGGACAGTGAGAAATTGAGAGGAGCAGAGATTTAAACAAAACAAAACAAACAAACAGGAGAGAGACACCTGAAGTGCTTGCTTCACTATTCATGAAGCTACCTCCCTGTAGGCCACGAGTGGGAGCATGAACTCCAGTCCTTTTGTGTGATAGTGTGTGTGCTTAACCAGATGCACTGACACTCAGCTCCCAGTTTTGCTTAATAACTACCCCTCTTCAACTATCAAAACATGTTGTGTTCCTCCCCTTGCTAGTTTCAGAGATTAAAGAAAGTCCAGTGAGAGCCACATATCCCATGATATGATTCTCCCCATCCCCTACCCCGGGTATCTATATATCTCATCCATCTAATCATCTTTATCTATTTCATCTATCTGTACCAATAGGTTCTACTGAAGACAATTATTCAAAAGTCAATAGCATGTCTTTCATATAAAAGATAGAAAAGGATACACCTCTCTGCATGTGAAACTAACTTGTTCTATATTTGTATTTGCATAGAGTTGCCACTGATTATAATGCATTTCAGAGTGAAGCTATCACAGAACATAAGCAAAACACACAAAAAGTGACAGGATAAAGTACCAGTAAAATTATCTGAGCTCTTGGATTTAAACTTTCTTAAGCTTAATAACTAATTTGGCTAGTGAGTTTCACTCTGTGCATCATGTTTCTACAGATTACAAGTTAGATTTGAATTGCCACATAGTATTAAAGCTATAGTTCTAGGCTAGATACATAATCTTTATATTTCTTATACCCCATAAGTCATAGCCTGAAATAAGAGTTTGTGAAGCCAGTTAGTTAATCCAATTTAATTAATTTGGGATATTAATCCAAAGAATCATGAATAAAAAGAGGAGGAAAAGAGCAGCAAATACAAGGACATGTCTTCAAGTTTACCATATCAAAACAAAAGTCTCAGGCAGAAGCTGAAAACCAAGATCAGAAAAGAAAACACAAGTAGAACCTGAAATGGAATTGGCATATCGCACCAAAGTAAAAGACTCTGGGGTGGGTGGGTGGAGAGAATACAGGTTCAAGAAGGATGACAGAGGACCTGGTGGGGGTTGTATTGTTATATGGGAAACTGGGGAATGTTATGCATGTACAAACCATTGTATTTACTGTTGAATGTAAAACATTAATTCCTCAATAAAGAAATTAAAAAATAAGACTCAGTATTTAATATGTAAGGAATGATAAAGGAGAATTGGTTCCTGTCCCCAAGGGTCTTGAATTTCCCCCATTGGGGTTTAAATTTCTTTCTACTTCCATACTAGCACAGGTAATAGAAATGGTTCAGTAGTTTCCATCCAATGTTCTATTAAGCAGGGTTCAGGGACCACTGGGAATGTCTATCCCTTGGATTGCTCAAATACATTTGTTTTCACATTAAATAAAATTCATAAGAAGGCTCTTTAGCTATGATATATTGCCAATCTCTTTGGGTTTACTGGTACAAACCACAGAAGAATTTTACTCTTGTTGACATTCTGTGAGTGTTGAATAGTATTTTTAAATTTGAGTTAAGAACTACTATATGGTTTTTTATTTAAATGAAAAGAAAACATATATGTCTGAAAATTGAAGGGTAGAAAGAGGAATACAAATAGTAGACTTGTTTCTCTCTCTTTCTTTCTTTCTTTCTTTTTTTGCCTCCAGGGTTATTGCTGAGGCTTGGTGCTAACACTGCAAATCCGTTGCTCCTGGAGAACATTTTATCTATTTTTTTAATTGGATAGAAAAGAGAGAAATGGAGAGAGGAGGGGTAAGATAGAGAGGGGAAGAGAAAGATAGACACCTGCAGATCAGCTTCACTGCTTGTGAAGCAACCCCCCTACAAGTGGGGAGTGGGAGCTCAAACTGGGATCCTTGTGCCTAATCTTGTGCTTCTTACTATGTGCACTTAACCCGGTGTACTATGGCCTGGCTCCCTGGACTTGCTTCCCAACATTCCTATTGAACCTCATGGTAGCACTAGTGCATTGTTGCCATGAACATAGACTTTATTTTCCCCCAATGGAGTGATATTTTGTGATTTGTAGTGAAATGATGATCAATTTATCACAACTATCTAAAGGCTTATCTCAATTTTAAATCCTGCCAGAGGAAATAAGCAAAAACATGGGAAAAAAGGTAAAGTGAAAATGAAAAACCAAACTATTTCTATTTTCTTTTTTTTTAACTTTTTAAAAAAAACATTTATTTGTTTCCCCTTTTGTTGCCCTTGGTGTTTAACATTGTTGTGGTTATTGATGTTGTTTTTGGATAGGACAGAGAGAAATGGAGAGAGGAGGGGAAGATAGAGAAGGGGAGAGAAAGACAAACACCTGCAGATCTGCTTCACCACTTGTGAAGTGACTCCCCTGCAGGTGGGGAGCCTGGGGCTCAAACCCTGATCCTTACACCGGTCTGGTCCTTGCGCTTTGTGCCACGTGCGCTTAACCACTGCCCAACTCCCTACTATTTCTATTTTCTAATGACACAATAACTAACATAGAAGTTTCCAGAGATCTTAAAAAACACTATAGTTAAGAAAAGATAAAGTGGTCTAACATCAGGATATATTCTGATACATGCTTTTTGAGTTTCTTCTCAAAAGTAATGATCAAGTATCACTATCGGGGGGGGGGGGGTAATATACTGTTCTTTCCCACACTGTGTGCTATGTTTCTCTACTAGAGCTGTATGTGTTGAGATGTGATCATAGTAATTAATATGAATGCAGTAAGGTAATGTTGAGTCAATATGAAGAAGAACAGAAATCAATGTATTATGAATCTTATTCAAGGAAAGTATTAATCATATTCCAAGACAACTTCTCTTATAAAGATCACTGCTTTCTTTTTGCTATATATATATATTTAAACATTCATGTAACATGTTGAATTATTAAAGTGTCTTAATCTCATATTTCAAAGTTCAATTTGCTTATTATCATAGTTTTGATTTTACCAGAACATACTCATTTAGGCATTTTATAGCTTTTGTTAGTTTTGTAGCTAAATCTTGAACTTCACATTTATTAGATGCCTAGTCATTAGTAAAGTCTATTTAAACACAATGAAGTACAATACACCAAACCCAGTCCCAGTTCTGCTTTGCGTTTCTCATTTCTGTCTTAATTCTCAGTTTTTGTCCATGAGTGAGATTATTGCTGCAGGTGTTTCTTCTTTCTATTTATCTATGTCTCACACCTACTAAAAAGAAAAAAAAAAAAAAAAGGGAGGGGGAAGAAACACCAGCAGGGATTGTGGAGTCATACAGATGCATTCTTTAGTTAAAGGACACTAGTGTTTCAGGCTGAATGAAAATAATACACTGGAATCAAGTAATCATGACATAGCTTAGAATCTCAGCGGTCTAATTTGGTCAAACAAAGACTGAAAACTATGACTACTGAGGCATCAATCTGGAGAAAAATGTTCAGAAACTTTAAATTAGCAAACACATAGAAATCAAAGATGCAGTTTCTTTAGTGGAATATAAGTACAAAAATAGATCTTATTTTAAGAAAAAGAGACAATGTTCTTGGGTATTATTTTTTAAAAGGTATAAACTTGCTTTTTATAGAATTTATATTTGAAATTTCAGCTATCATCAGTCATGACAGAAATCCTGCATCCATGCGCAATACTTCATGAGAAAGAGAATTAATCCTAAATGCAATATTGACATGTAAGGAAGAGAAATGAGCTAAGAATTCATCTGACCTATGGCCTGGAATCTAAGTTGAAACAGGAAAGGGCTTTGCAGTGAATTAGTAAGGTCTTAGTTCTTCTTGCATTTAGCAAAAATAACTGATTCTACAAAAAAAGAAAGGAAGAAAGAAAGAAAGGAAGGAAGGAAGGAAGGAAGGAAGAAAAGAAACTAAGAAAAAAAATTCAAGTTGACCTTATCCCCTCTGAAACAGAGTATGTAAAGCAGATAAATACGTGTTGGATTAATTGGACCTTTTATTGGCAGGGATTGTGCGACTATCCTTAGTGGATTGTGGAAGATTTCCATGATTCACTGGAGATTGGTTAAGTGTAGGGGAGAACATCAGGAAGTGATTTAAAACTAACATTTTTGAAAATGGGTAAGAAATATGTTAACTTATTATGAAGAATTCTTAAAAGTTAAGCATGAAAAAAAGGTTGTTTGAAAAGGTAGAGATGAATATAATAATCTCAGAAAGCAGTTATGAGGCCCAGAGGACATGTAGCTAAGACAATACAAGGATGAGTTATTGACTTGGCCACATTTATGTGTGAATGATTCTTAGGGGACCTTCTGAAAAGCTTTTAAAATGGGTGTCTTAATGTTTTGCTCAGAGAGTGAAAGGTGATAGCATATATATATATTTAAATTAGTGATTTAATAATGATCGACAAGATTGTGGGATAAGGGTACAATTCCAATTGTCAAAATTTCCATTTTAAAAATAAATTTAAAAAAGAGGGGGTACAATTCCACACAATTCCCACCACCAGAGTTCCATATCCCATCCCCTCCATAAGAAGCTTCCCTATTCTTCACCCCTGTGGGGACCAAAGATCTTTATGGGGTTTAGAAGGTGGGGGGTCTGGCTTCCGTAATTGCTTCTCCAATGTAAATATTTTTTTAACTTCTGACCCATTGGCTAATACTAGCAACACAGTGTTGGAGGAATAGGTCATTTGGTATGGTACTTACCTTGTCATTTATGCAGTTCAAGTCCCAATACCATGACATCAGAAAGCAGGCTTAGTGCTATGTTATCTTCCCAGCACATTCCTTCTCAATTTTTGTCTTCCTGTCTGAATGAAAATTGAGTAAGGAACAATGAAACCCTACATGCACAAGACATGAGCTAGTTACAAATAAATAAGCAAATAAATGAGTGGAGAGATAAGATAATAGTTATACAAAAGCTTTCACAGCTCAGGTTCCAAGGTTCCAGGTTCAGACTTAAGGTTTTTTTTTTCCAGGGTTATGTCTGGGGCTGGGCGCCTGCACTAGGACTCCACTGCTCCTACTTTATTTATTTATTTATTTATTTATTTATTTATTTAATTTTTGTATGACAGAATTATATGTCCACAAGGGTTTGAATCCATATCATTCCCACAACCAGAGTTCTGAATCTTCAGTCTCCCTACTGCAATCGACCACAGTTCCCCTAAAGTAGCAGACATGGGTCAACCATCATCTTGACAACTATCTATCCACATTTATACACAGTTGCCACCCCCCCTTTTTTTCTGATTCAATTCTCCCTTCCCTTCCAAGCCACTCGTGACATCATAACTACCTCCATATGTCCCTCTCCTTTTCCTTCTCTCTCTCTGGGTGCTGATGGAGCTGGAGTTCAGACTCTTCTTATCTTCATCCTATCACTTCTCCCCCACTAGGGCTATGGATCAAGGTTGTTTTGGGGGTGAAGAAGGTAGGAGTTCTGGCTTCTGTAGTTGTTTCTCCGCTGAGCATGGGTGTTGACAGATTGATCCATACCCCAAACCTGTTTCTATCTCTCTAGTGGGCCAGAGCTTTGGAGATGTCAGGGTCCAGGACACATTGGTGAGGTCATCTGCCCAGAAAAGTCAGGATACAGTCAAGGTAGCATCTGTAACTTGGTGTCTAGAAGGCAGCATGACCTAAGTTGAGATAAAATGGCTAATGAACAGGAACTGAAAAGTAGGATTAGAAATGAGATTAGGGAGGGGAGAGGAAGATGGCGGACTGAGAAGTCGCTGACAGCGAGCGCTCTGACCGCATCATCGGCAACGGTAGGATTTTCTGCCTTTAGCAGGCTAGTTAATAAGGGGTGACACCAAAAAGTGAGTACAATTTAATTTGGGTTAAGAATTAGAGTAAAGGTGACACGGACTAGCGGGGCTCCAGAATTCCCAGGGCGCCGGGCAAGGCGAGTGCGCCGGGCACTGTCCTCCGACCGCCCAGGAAGGCGGCTCCTCCGCCGGTTGCAGAGCTCTGCAGGCAGAGGAACCGGAGAGAGCACTTTAGCTCGGGGGCTTTCTCTTGGGAGTCTGCAGGGTCCACCGCGGCCCTGAGAGCAGATCCAAAGACTTCTTGAGTATAGCTCTCATTGGATCAAAGGATTTGGAGCTAGTTTTCATTTTTGAGAAATCCTTTAAAAAAGTCTGGAGGGAGGGGTTTCCCGGAAGATGGCGGACTGAGAAGCAGCTAGCCTTTGAGCTCCGGTCACATCTCCTGTAAACAATAGGATTTTCTGCCTTTAGCAGGCCAGCCAATAAGGGGCCATAGCGGTCATACCAAGGATGTGTCTATAACTTAATTTGGGTTAAGAATTAGAATAGGGAAAAAAAAATTCTTTTTTCTTCCTTTTAATTTTCAAGCATACATCCTTCCCGCCCCCACCCCCCCCATAAGCAGTGCCTGGGACCAGCTACTAGCAGGATACCCCATACCACCAAACAGGTTTTTTTTTTTTTTTTTTTTTTTAAACTCACTGATACACATTTGGGAAGTTCCTCGCACTGCTCTTTAATTACAACCCTTCTTCTTATCTTCTCCCTTTTCTCTCTCTTATCTCTCTCTATCTCTTTTTTATTATTATTATTTTTTTTATCTTGTCATACACTTCTTTCTTCTTTGCCTTTCTGAATTTGTGAATTACTTTGGGGAAGAAATCTGACCCAGAGTGGACTCTCTATGTGTGTATCTCTGCTCTAGTTCTCTTTACACTCTTGTTACCCCTAGAATATACAGTGGATAGTAGATTTGCATAACTGTCTATTCTTGCTATCCTCTCTTTCTTTTCTCTTTCTTCACTGGGATTTGGTTACTATTTTTTCACGGACTGGAGAAATTGTTTGGCTAACTGGTAACGATTAAACTCCTTCAATACTTACTTCAGTTGCTACTGTAATTCCGGAGGTTGGTAAGTGCAATTGTCATAAAGGTATTTAGTACAGTGTTACTTGTGCTCAAATCAAAACAACTGAGGAACAACAGAGCATTAAAAAAAGAGAGAGAGAAACGCATAAATAAAAAAAAATGGGTAGATTAAAAACAAATAAAACTGCTACCCCAATGAATGAAGACAAGAGCCCAGAAGAAACCACAAATCAGTCAGAAGTAACCATAGATAAGAAAAGTATGCAAGCAATAATAAACTTATTAATCACAGAAATGAAAACAACATTGGAGGAAAGGAATGGCAGTATTAGGGAAACAACAGTTGAGACCTCCAAGGAAAATACTGATTATCTTGAGACAATTAGAGAACTGAAAGCTGAAATAGCTGTAATGAAGAAAGAAGCTGAGGCAAGGGAAAGCAGACTAACAGAAGCAGAAAACAGAATTAGTCAGACAGAGGATGAGTTAGAGAAAACTAAGAAAGAGGTGAAAGAGCTTAAAAAGAGATTGAGAGACACTGAAAACAACAACAGAGACATATGGGATGATCTCAAAAGAAGTAACATTCGTATAATTGGCCTGCCAGAGGAAGAAAGAGAGGAAGGGGAAGCAAACATTCTAGAGGAAATAATACAAGAAAATTTCCCAGACCTGAATAACAGAAAGGATATCAAGGTGCAAGAGGCCCAGAGAGTACCAAACAGAATCAACCCAGACCTGAAAACACCAAGACACATCATAGTCACAATGAGAAGAAGTAAGGATAAAGAAAGGATCCTAAAGGCTGCAAGAGAGAAACAAAAAGTCACATACAGGGGAAAACCCATAAGACTTTCTGCAGATTTCTCAACTCAAACTCTAAAAGCCAGAAGGGAGTGGCAAGATATCTATCAAGCCCTGAATGAAAAAGGGTTTCAACCAAGGATAATATATCCTGCTAGACTTTCATTCAAGCTAGATGGAGGGATCAAAACCTTCTTAGACAAACAACAGTTAAAGGAGGCAACTATCACCAAGCCGGCCCTGAAAGAGGTACTAAAAGACCTCTTATAAACAAGAACATCACTATAATACTTGTAATATATCAGAGTAAACAAATCGTTTTTTAGAACAATGGCACTATAATACATTAAATCCATAATATCAATAAATGTCAATAGCTTAAACTCACCCATCAAAAGGCACAGGGTGGGGGAATGGATCAGAAAACATAACCCAACCATATGCTGCTTGCAAGAATCCCATCTGTCACAACAAGATAAACACAGACTTAAAGTGAAAGGATGGAAAACTATCATACAGGCCAACGGTCCACAAAAAAGGGCAGGAACAGCCATTCTCATCTCAGACACGATAGATTTTAAATTAAATAAAGTAATAAAAGATAGGCAAGGACATTACATAATGATTAGAGGATCAATCAGCCAAGAAGACTTAACAATTATTAACATCTATGCACCCAAAGAGGGACCATCTAAATACATTAAACACCTATTGAAAGAATTTCAAAAATACATCAATAGTAATACAATAATAGTGGGAGACTTCAATACCCCACTCTCACACTTAGACAGATCAACAAAGCAGAGAACCAATAAAGATACAAGAGAATTGAATGAAGAGATTGACAGACTAGACCTCTTGGACATTTTCAGACTCCTCCACCCCAAAAAACTGGAATACACCTTCTTTTCAAATCCACACAACACATACTCAAGGATAGACCACATGTTAGGCCACAAAGACAGCATCAATAAATTCAAGAGCATTGAAATCATCCCAAGTATCTTCTCAGACCACAGTGGAGTAAAACTAACTTTTAACAACAAACGGAAAACTATAAAAAGACATAGAATTTGGAAACTAAACAACATGCTCCTTAAGAACCACTGGGTCAGAGACTCACTCAAACAGGAAATTCAAATCTTCCTGGAAACTAATGAAAATGAAGACACAACCTATCAAAATATTTGGGACACAGCGAAAGCAGTACTGAGAGGGAAACTTATAGCTATACAATCACATATTAAACACCAAGAAGAAGCCCAAATGAACGACCTTACTACACACCTCAAGGACTTAGAAGAAGAGGAACAAAGGAACCCTAAAGCAACCAGAAGGACAGAAATCACTAAAGTTAGAGCAGAAATAAACAACATCGAAAATAAAAGAACCATACAAAAGATCAATGAAGCCAAATGTTGGTTCTTTGAAAGATTAAACAAAATTGACAAACCCCTAGCCAGACTCACCAAACAAAAAAGAGAGAAGACTCAAATTAATAGAATTGTAAACGATGCAGGAGATATCACAACTGACACCACATAAATCCAGAGAATTCTGCGAAACTTCTATAAAGAACTATATGCCACCAAGCTAGAGAATCTGGAAGAAATGGAACAATTCCTAGAAACCTATGCACTTCCAAAACTGAACCAAGAAGAACTACAAAACCTAAATGCACCAATCACAGACAAAGAAATTGAAACCGTTATTAAGAATCTCCCCAACAACAAAAGTCCTGGACCAGATGGCTTCACAAATGAATTCTACAAAACTTTCAGGAAACAGTTAATACCCATACTTCTTAAGCTATTCCATAAGATTGAAGAAACAGGAATACTCCCTTCCACCTTTTATGAAGCCAACATCACCCTGATACCAAAAGCTGATAGGGACAGAACAAAAAAGGAAAACTACAGACCAATATCTCTGATGAACATAGATGCCAACATATTAAAAAAGATCTTGGCCAACCGGATACAGCAACACATCAAAAAGATTGTTCATCATGACCAAGTGGGATTCATCCCAGGAATGCAAGGCTGGTTCAACATCCGTAAATCAATCAATGTCATTCATCACATCAATAAAAGCAAAGCCAAAAACCACATGATTATCTCAATAGATGCAGAGAAAGCCTTTGACAAAATCCAACACCCATTCATGCTCAAAACTCTACAGAAAATGGGAATAGATGGGAAATTCCTCAAGATAGTGGAGTCTATATATAGCAAACCTACAGCCAACATCATACTCAATGGACAGAAGCTGAAAGCATTCCCCCTCAGATCGGGGACTTGACAGGGCTGTCCACTTTCACCGTTACTCTTCAATATAGTATTGGAAGTTCTTGCCATAGCAATCAGGCAAGAGAAAGAAATCAAAGGGATACAGATTGGAAGGGAAGAAGTCAAGCTCTCACTATTTGCAGATGATATGATAGTATACATAGAAAGACCTAAAGAATCCAGTAGAAAATTACTGGAAGTTATTAGGAAATATAGCAAGGTATCAGGCTACAAAATCAATGTACAAAAATCAGTGGCATTTCTTTATGCAAACACTAAATCTGAAGAAGGAGACATCCAGAAATCACTCCCATTTACTGTTTCAGCAAAATCAATCAAATACCTAGGAATGAAGTTGACCAAAGAAGTGAAAGACTTGTATACTGAAAACTATGAGTCGCTACTCAAGGAGATAGAAACTGATACCAAGAAATGGAAAGATATCCCATGCTCATGGATTGGAAGAATAAATATCATCAAAATGAATATTCTCCCCAGAGCCATATACAAATTTAATGCAATACCCATCAAAGTTCCACCAGGCTTCTTTAAGAGAATAGAACAAACACTACAATCATTTATCTGGAACCTGAAAACACCTAGAATTCCCAAAACCATCTTAAGGAAAAGAAACAGAAATGGAAGCATCACACTCCCAGACCTTAAACTATATTATAAAGCCATCATCATCAAAACAGCATGGTGTTGGAACAAAAATAGGCATACAGACCAGTGGAACAGAATTGAAAGCCCAGAAGTAAATCCCAACACCTATGGGCATCTAATCTTTGATAAGGGGGCCCAAAGGATTAAATGGAAAAAGGAGGCTCTCTTCAATAAATGGTGCTGGGAAAACTGGGTTGTAACATGCAGAAGAATGAAATTGAACCACTTTATCTCACCAGAAACAAAAATCAACTCCAAATGGATCAAAGACCTAGATGTCAGACCAGAAACAATCAAATACTTAGAGGAAAACATTGGTAAAACACTTTCCCACATACACCTCAAGGACATCTTTGATGAATCAAACCCAATTGCAAGGAAGACCAAAGCAGAAACAAACCAATGGGACTACATCAAATTGAAAAGCTTCTGCACATCCAAAGAAACTATTAAACAAACAGAGAGACCCCTCACTGAATGGGAGAAGATCTTCACATGCCAGACATCAGACAAGAAACTAATCACCAAATATATAAAGAGCTCAGCAAACTTAGCCGCAAAAAAGCAAATGACCCCATCCAAAAATGGGCAGAGGAAATGAACAAAACATTCACCACAGAGGAGATCCAAAAGGCTAACAAACATATGAAAAACTGCTCTAGGTCACTGATTATCAGAGAAATGCAAATCAAGACAACACTAAGATACCACCTCACTCCTGTAAGAATGGCATACATCAAAAAGGACAGCAGCAACAAATGCTGGAGAGGATGTGGGGACAGAGGAACCCTTTTACATTGCTGGTGGGAATGTAAATTGGTTCAGCCTCTGTGGAGAGCAGTCGGGAAAACTCTCAGAAGACTAGACATGGACCTTCCATATGACCCAATAATTCCTCTCCTGGGGTTATACCCCAAGGACTCCATAACACCCAACCAAAAAGAGGTGTGTACTCCTATGTTCATAGCAGCACAATTCATAATAGCTAAAACCTGGAAGCAACCCAGGTGCCCAACAACAGATGAGTGGCTGAGAAAGCTGTGGTATATATACACAATGGAATACTATGCAGCTATCAAAAACAATGAACCCACCTTCTCTGACCCATCTTGGACAGAGCTAGAAGGAATTATGTTAAGTGAACTAAGCCAGAAAGATAAAGATGAGTATGGGATGATCCCACTCCTCAACAGAAGCTGACTAAGAAGATCTGAAAGGGAAACTAAAAGCAGGACCTGATCAAATTGTAAGTAGGGCACCAAAGTAAAAACCCAGTGGTGAGGGGTAGGCATGTAGCTTCCTGGGCCAGTGGGGGGTGGGAGTGGGCGGGAGGGATGGGTCACAGTCCTTTGGTGGTGGGAATGGTGTTTATGTACACTCCTAGCAAAATGTAGACATATAAATCAGTAGCTAATTAATATGAGAGGGGGAAATCAATTGTATGTCTCAAAGTTTCTCAAAAGACAAACTGAATCTTTTTAATATATAGGCTATGTATTTGATATGCGGACTCTCTCAAAAGCCTAGACCAAGTAGATTAGAAGCTTCCAATAGCACAGCTGTATACAAGATACTGGGTACTGTCCAGCAAACCATAACAAAGGGACTTTTCAAAGTTAAACCAATTAACAAATAATGTGATGATAATATTAACTATTGATTGTCTTTTTGAACCCTAAGACAGCAGGAACCTCACATCTTCACTATAGAGCCCCTACTTCCCCCAGTCCTGGAACCCTTGGATAGGGCCCACTTTCCCGTATGCATCTCCCAATCCAAACCAAATAACATTGCATCTGCCGATTACAACCTAACCAAAGCAACGATTGCTACCTCAACATGCTTCACCTCAGAATGTATCCAGAGACTTCACGTGTGGAATGACAACCCTTCAGCTTTATTACTCGGGTGAGACCTTTCCTTTAATAGTACACTCTAATTTCATCTCAGGTAGTTCACTTTCTAACAAAGTCCCATAACCTAGATATACACCAGTTTCTGTGAGAGAGAGCTTATGTGCACATGTATCCATAAACTATAAAATATATACCTGAAAGCAGGACTACACTAGAGTTTGCAGTGAGTACCTCCCTAACACTTCCTCTCCACTATTCCAAGCTTGGGATTCATGATTGCTCAACAAATTGTTTGGCTTCATATGTTAACTCTCTTTTCAATCACCAGGTTCCAGATGCCACCAGGATGCTGGCTAGGCTTCCCTGGATTGAAGACCCCACCAATGTGTCCTGGAGCTCAGCTTCCCCAGAGACACACCCTACTAGGGAAAGAGAGAGGCAGACTGGGGGTATGGACCGACCAGTCAACGCCCTTGTTCAGCGGGGAAGCAATTACAGAAGCCAGACCTTCTACCTTCTGCAACCCTCAACGACCCTGGGTCCATGCTCCCAGAGGGATAGAGAATGGGAAAGCTACCATGGGAGGGGGTGGGATATGGGGATTGGGTGTTGGGAATTGTGTGGAGTTGTACCCCTCCTACCTTATGCTTTTGTTCACTAATCCTTTCTTAAATAAAAAATTTAAAAAAAATAAATAAGTAAACAGAAAAAAAAAAAAAGAAATGAGATTAGGGATTTTAGGGTAAGAGAAAGCTAGGAAGCCCATTTTAGGCATGTTCCGATGTTCCGGGGGGTGATGGGGGGCATACAACTATGCTAGTTTGGCTTGAGTTTGGTAGCTAGTCTGAGGTTGGGTAAGAATACTGTCTGAGAGAATGGTGTCAGAATAGAGAAAAGGGGCTAGAAAGTTTAATTAGGGCAGGGAGTAGTTCCTGTTCTTGAAACAAACAAACAAACTAGAATTTCACATCTTTCCCACCATGGCAAGTCTGTGCCCTATTCCCCATCACCAGGTAACCACTGTAGTTTTCCACTTTAAATATGGGCTGTGTTGTGTCTGGTTGTCTATTTTAAGTATGTGTGTTCAGTTCTTTAAATTCCACATATAAGTGAAACCATCCTATAGCTTTCCTTTAATTATATATATATATATATATTAATTTTATTTACTTTATTTTTGAGAGAGATGCACCGAGAAAGACACACAGAGAGAGAGAGAAACACCAGAGCACTGCTCAGCTCTGGCTTATGGTGGGGCGGGGGATTGAACCTGGGACTTAGGAGCCTCAGGCATGAGAGTCTGTTTGCATAACCATTATGCTGTCTCCACGCCCCCAATTATTGATATTTTAACTCTTTCTAAGTCTGTAAGAAGCCCCTTGCATTCTCTTTAAGACCCTCATTTCTCCTAGTCCTCTCACTACTTAGTCTTATCATTAGTAATAAGACATGTTGGGGTGGTGGATAGATTTAGTATCTCAAGTTCCCTAACTGCCTAGACCATAGCCCTAAGTACAAATATTAGCTTTTTCCTAAACATTTAATATCTTAGATTTGCAAGATGATCAAACTCTGATAAGGGGATTAAATTGTTCATGGAGCTCTAAAAATTTATCTAAAAATATAACTTTGTAAACATCTAAATCAACTACAGCTTTAGGCCAGTCAGATCAAGACCTTTTAGCCTTGTACTATCTAAAATACAAAGAGATTCAGATACCACTAAAAGGTTTCAAAGCATAGTGAAGTCAAGTATATTAATATAGATACTAACCATTGGATTATCATAGAAAACTAAGCCTCCAACTAACCTGCTTCTAATTTTATTGGATAGGACAGAGAGCGATGTACCTGCAGTTGGGGAACTGGGATCCTTGTGTGGTTCCTTGCACTTAGTAGTATGTGTGCTTAACCCAGTGCACCAACCCCAGCCAGATATTATAAACCACAGTTGAGCAGTGCTTTGGTTAGGGAAAAAAATAGTTCCATAATCATTAATTCACTGAAGTTTTGCATTGTACACACATCAGTGTCAAATATGCTTCTATCAGTGTCCCAGGTAATAGCTCCATTATACAAAGGACGAGTTATCCTAGCTCTGAGGCTGAATCTAGAAAGAACTTGTCAAAATCGGTTTAACACATTGAATGAATCATCATGACAACTTGAGAAAGTGTTACACCAGAGATGTCTGGTACATATTTTCTTAAGCCACCCCCCTTGCTCTCTTTTCATTTTTATAAGCCTATATTGACTCTATAAACAATACCTGACAAAATCTCACAAAGTATAGACTGCAGCTATGGACTGTGACCCTCACAGCAATGATATTACCTGAATTTTGTTCAGATTCTGCTTTCATCTTTGTGTACTGAATAGTGTTATTTCAGATTAGGTCACAGCTGTTACAAAGTCAAAAGCATTGATGAAATAAAATTAACAGGGCAGCATGATAATAAAATGGGGGAAATCCCAGTATCCCCTATTTAAAAAGATAACAGCCTGACCCCAGTTACTGTCTTTTTCTGCAAAAATTAGTTTTCCCAGAAGCTTTTGAGAAGCACAGTAACAGTAATGAAGCAGAAAAATGATGGATGTTAAGAAATTAAGGTGTTCCGGAACGGGTTATAAACTTGTACCTCTTTGTTGCCCATGCACTTTTGATGAGCTTGCAAAGTTTTAGACCTCTTTAATTTAAGATGGAACAGTTTTATTTCTTTCAGCTACAGTGGAAATAATTTCCTTATCTATCATTAGAATGGTTTAATACTTTCATTAATCCACACATCATAAAGCAGAAGGCAATTTTTATACCTACTCTGATCAGTCATTATGCCCGCTTCAGAATGGAAAACGGTTGTTTTCTGCTGATTCCAAAGATAGACTTAAGTCCAGTGTCCTCTGGAACCATGACAATTAAAGGGGGAAGTCTGATACAGAGAAATTCTGTTGTCACCACCTCAGCCTTGGTACAATTTGGATTACAGCTATAAACAGCAGAATATTTGCTTTTTATTTCAAATCTCCAGATCTATATCTGTCTGGTCATTTGAAATATCTGTCTTTGCTGTCTGTGTATTTTTGTTTCCATATTTAATGTGGCTTTGTTGTTGTGCCAACAGGAGTCACTGTGGCTAAATTGTTGGATTTCTCCATTTACATATCTTGTTAAGAGAGGGGAGAATTTATCCTGTTTCACCAGGTAGATTTAGTGTCATTGATGTCAATTAAGAGTCTTCCTGCTAAGCCAGTCAATGAATCTGCTTACCTGATTGTGTTTCTGCAGAAAATTTTTATAACTGGTGATAGCAGTGCCATGTTACAAGCCTTAATGACATTAGGGTCTTTAAGGTCCCTGAAAGTGGCTATATGAAAAAAAAAATTTAAAAAAGTCTTCCTGCTGTTGTTTCAGCCTCAGGGGGTGGGGATGGGGGTAACAGCCTTGGAGAATTCCTTTATTTTTAGTGTTCAAACAATGAAGAGGTTTTTTTTTTTGATGGGAGTCAGTGCCTGTGTATTCTTCACAGAATTAGTTCTCAGTCAGGTTTTTGCAGTAAATCCTGGTGATCCTTGTGGACAGTGTAATATTTTGACATCACATGTGTCTACACTCACTTCTGGCTTAGTGAGTTCCTGAAGAAATCCTGGTTGTATTTTGCTGAGTTTTCACATGATTTGCCTTTACTAGTTGATAGGGAGACCAAAGTGAGCCTGCTATTACTCCATAGCCACTTCTCTCAACGGTTTCTGATTCATTTTTTTGAATAAAGTACTACCTAGTATCATTTGTAGCCATTCCACTTAAGTTGGCTAAAAAGATTAAACTTCAGTGAATAAATAGTAACCATGAAGGATTCCATTCTCTCATACCTGAATTATGGGGCTAAAACAGCTGAGCTGTACATGACAGCTTCCCATACCAAGTAAGCTAGACCCCAAACTAGAAAACTTGTCAAATACCAGTAAAGCTTCCCTGGAAAAAGATGTTTGAACACATACAACTTGCATACCTGAACTATCATCCAAATATCCCAAACCATTGAGAGAGTATGCATTGCTGGGTTCTAGTCTCAGGAAGAAATTATGGTCAAAGTTAATGAGATTCTCTTCAGACTTACAAGTGACTTCTGAACTTGGGTGCTTTAATTTCTTAGAAAAAATAAATCACCAAATGCAATGGGATCCCATCATTCAATAAAATCTTTCTCTTATGAAGAAAATCACTCGTGGTCACAGTGATAAAGCTTTGGACTCTTAAGCATGAAGTCCGGAGTTCTATCCTTGACAGCACATGTGCCAGAGTGATGTCTGGTTCTTTCTCACTCCTCCTATCTTTCTCATAAATAAATAAAATCTTAAAAAAAAAAAAGAAAAAGCAAACCCCTCCAAGCTTGGCAGAATGTGGACTGAATCACACAGAGATATGCTTTTGCCTGATTTCATTTTTTCAGACTGAAAAATGGACATCTACTTAAGAAACACCTGCCGAGCGTATTTTGTGCTAGGTTCTCTGTATACCCAATATGTTAAGTTCATCAGAACAAATTGTGATACAGATAATTTATGTCACTCAGGTGATTCCACAAGTAAAAGGACCGAGACGTGACCATATGATATAATTGTAATTAAGACATTAAAACATTTTGACTTTGTGTGCGTTGTGTCCATATTAAAAAGTAAAGTTGAAATCTGCATAGTGTTGTTATAGGGGGATATGGGGGGGGGACAGGAAGGCCGACGCTTGCTTCCTCCCATCCCCAAAGTTTGTTACACATTTTTCAACAATGATTGACAGAAAAGCATGATTATTCAGGTAAATTAAACTTCTATTGAAAAAAAAACAACATGTAAGGGAAAGACAGAAATAAAGAGAGAAATGAGAAAGAAAAGGGGATTTATATACTTGATGGTCACATGATAATCTTGGGCAAGAGAGAGCCAGAATGCCCTCCTTTTCTGGGTTTTAAACTCAAAACCCCACCTACACCTCCCAAGCCACACCTATACCCACGCCTATCTCTGGGTGGTGCCTCCTCCCCCAGCACTCCAGCCACACCTGTAGCTACTTCTTTTGGTAACTTCTCCCTCAACAGTATACAAAGAGGCCTGGGTTGAGACTAAACACTCATTTAATGTGGAAGAATTAGGAAATAAGAAACATTCATAATTAATGAAGCTGAAATAAAATGAAAAACAATTTATGGCATAAATGTGTAAAAATAGTGTTGGGTCTTTTTCTACTTATGTCTATCTAAACAGTATATGATAACTAAAAACACAGGGTTCACGTAAAATTCAGACCTATGGCCAAACTGAGAGCTGCTTACCCTGCCCCCCTACTACATCTCTCTCTCTCTCTCTCTCTCTCTCTCTCTCTCTCCCTCACTCTCCCTCTTTTTCTCTCTCTAACACACACACACACACACACACACACACACACACACACACACACACACACACACACACACGTCCCTCCCTCAGTGCATTGCAGAATTTAGTACAAATGTCATAACACAGTTACTCTTACAATTTTCTCCATTTAATCTGAAGAAGTTTGTTGGGAAACCAGTTTCCCAGTACACACTGTTCTATAAAGATCATTAAATTAGTATTCATATCATTTTAACAATGGAAACATTTCATCAAATCCATCAGATTTGTGGGTAACTTTACAATATTTGTTTACTAGCGTATTTTTAGTGTTGTCAATTTTATAATGTAAATAGTATTTTTTGAATTTCTTTTTGGTTCTCAGTAAGACATCCAAAATCCAAGCCTATGATTCAGCATCTGGTCACTACAATTCTGTCAAAGGTAAATTAGACTACAGAAATTGGGCCACACTAGAAGAGTGTTAGGTTTGTGGTGAGCATCGCACAGTGGAAACCTATATTTCTTCCTGTCCTTTTCTTTGTTTTCTATCCCTACTGATGATAACCCGCATTATTTAACCCAAGTGAATATTTGTGTGTATGTGTGTCTATGGATATTTATTTATTTTTTGACACCTGCACACCTATTTCACCTCTTGTAAAGCGAACTCTCTGTAGGTGGGAAGCCGGCGGCTCTAACCCGGGTTCTTACACAGGTCCTTGCACTTCGCCACGTGAGCTTAACCTGCTGTGCTACCACCTAACTCCTTGGATATTTATTTACATAGGTCAAAAGATAAGACTTATATACTAACCTACCTGTGATTTTCTGACTTGACTCCAGTTAGCCTGACACCTTTCTGCTTCTTCATGCCCTTGCTCTTTTTCTTTGAAACTGTAACCTTTTTTTACCTTCTGATCCTTCTCACTCATAGTCCATAATATCATTTAATCCTCAGTAATTTAGCCTAAAAATTACTAATGTTTGCTTTTGACTTAACACTATTTGCAACTTTTTTTTTATAACCTCACTGCACTTGTGTTAACTGTTATCACTCATGTGGATTTCAGTCTGTTTTTGTAGCAAGCTTTCAGTTATCAAGAACAAAAGGGTTCTCATACTAGTCCACAGAACACCAAGGACTAAGAGAGAACTTGTTACTGGAGAGGCTCTCAGAAAATGCTTGTTATGTTAACTCTTACATTCTAAGGTGGGGGTTCTAGTCCTGAATGAATTATTAATTAACTGGACATATAATCTTAGAAAAATAGTTCTATTTCTGAAAGAAACTCTACTGTTATACTTACCTTGAAGAACTTATTCTAAATCCAAGGGAAATATATTCATTTCTTTTTAAATAGGAAGGTACTCTACGCAACCTCTTTGTTCATATAGTGCAAGACAGGATGCAACTTATCAATGACAGGTCAAGATCCAAGATGTTGCATAAAACATCATGGTGATTGTCTGAGGCTTAATTACAGGTCCTGCCTACTAACTGAAGACCAGTAAGAATACTATAGACAACATAGGTTAAAATCTTAATTCTTCCAAGGATATGCCAACGGGTGGAATTTATTGTCAGTGACTTTGTGATGCTCATAGGGCTTAGCATGAAAACTCTTCCTTCACAAGGACCAGCTTAAGGATGTAGGTTGGAGCCCCTGGCTCCCCACCTGCAGGGGAGTCACTTCACAGGCAGTGAAGCAGGTCTGCAGGTGTCTCTCTCTCCCTCTCTCTGTCTTCCCCTTCCCTCTCCATTTCTCTGTCTTATCTAACAACAATGACCTCAATAACAACAGCAATAACTACCACAACAATAAAAAAAACAAGAGCAACAAAAGGAAAAATAAATAAATATAAAAAAAATAAAATAAAAAACTCTTCCTAAGAATTCTTTGAGAAAGTAGAGTAAAATCTTGGGTAATAGATTTTAAAGTGAAGGTTTAATTTGGCAAGCTCTGTTTAGAGGAGTAGAAGGAGACATGATATTATGGAAAGTCTTTAGATATCCTCTTTTGAAATAATATATAAGGTAAAATTCTGCTCAAAGGACATACTGTTTCCAACAAGAAATTTTTAGGATCATTTAATACTTATGTTCTCAATTACCAGCTCTCCACCCTACAAAATTTTAGAAAACATATTTAAAAATTACATCAATCTCACTCAAGTGATTGCATTTCTTGTTCTCTCATGAAGGATAGATGTTGTTTTATTGGTCCCAAAATGAAAATC
Organism: Erinaceus europaeus; assembly: GCF_950295315.1. Classification (NCBI taxonomy): domain Eukaryota; kingdom Metazoa; phylum Chordata; class Mammalia; order Eulipotyphla; family Erinaceidae; genus Erinaceus; species Erinaceus europaeus. The sequence continues at coordinate 20,403,354 of NC_080175.1, read as the reverse complement.
ACATTTTTTAGTCTAAATTGCAGTATAGTAAATTATTCCCCAAATCATATGCTTAAAATAATCATTTTATTATTCTTGTGGGTTAAAAATATTGGGAATTTAGTTATTGTCCAGTGGGATAACTATAGTGTCTGAGACTTGGGATGAGTAGTCTTCGGATGCATTGGATCAACCTTCCAGTGGTGCATCCCGTGAGTACCCATTCATTGGGGAAACTGACGATCCTTCCTAGCCGACTGAATCCACATGGATCCCAGTCACTTTCAAAGCCAGCAACAAGCAGCTCCTGACAGCTTTCAAGCTGTTGGTCCTGCTCTTCGAGTCCTCCAACTTAATGTTGAGGGGCTGTCCTTTACCAAACGCGTTCTTATTGGTCAATTGGCGATATAGCATCAGGCAGATGTTATTTGCCTACAAGAAACACATATAGCAGTCGATGAAGCTGCTCGATTCACCATCAGTGGATTCTATTTAATATGCTATAATCTCCATCCTAAACATGGCCGAGCCATCTACGCCAAATCGTGTCTTGTGGACGTTTACCATACGGCCTCTTAGACCTTCTACGACTCCATTACTATTGGAACTATTCAGCTCGTCAACGTATATAAGCCTCCCAGTGCCTCATGGGATAATGAGGTCCTGCCTAGCCTGAATCACCCAGCCGTTTACGTTGGAGACTTTAATAGTCATCACCAAGACTGGGGATATTCCTCCACTCGTGCTGACGGCTCTATCTTAGCCGACTGGGCTTCAGCGAATGACCTCTCCCTATTATACGATCCCAAACAGCCAGGCTCTTTTCACAGTGCTAGATGGAATAAAGACTCATCACCCGACCTGTGCTGGATTAGCACAGTCAACGGCCCGGCCAAGCCTTTCCCGCTACGAGACACATTCTCAAGATCTTCCCACACAGTCATCACCGCCCAGCTATCATCCACATTGGTCTCCAGCTCCCACTGATTCTGTGCTCAGAGAAACTAAGATGGAACTTTCGGAAAGCAAACTGGCGTCTGTTCAGTGATCTTACCAACAAATCTATTCCTGCAATTCCAATTAACTCTATCCCCTCTGAAGCTTCCTACAGGCGCTTCCGCCAAGCCATCTTCAAAGCAGCTTCCCAAGCCATTCCTCATGGGAGATATGCTAACTATATGCCTTGTCTTGATGCTGAATGCGAGCAACTACTAAAGCAGTATGATGAGTCGGGCGACCCAGATGTGGCTGACCATCTCATTGCCTCCCTGGATGCAGCACGCCAAGCCTGCTGGTAACAACTCACCGAAAGTCTGAACTTCACCCACTCAAGTAGGAAGGCCTGAAAGCTTCTTCATAGTCTGGGTGCCGGTAGCCAACCCCCTCCTGTCTCCCATCCTCCTGTATCTCCAAACTCAGTGGCCAGTCACCTAACTCAAGTTGGACATGCTAAGATCGACCCAGTCTGAAAAAGAGAAATTTCCCATGAGTGGTCATCCCACTTACATTTATGTTGTCCATCTCCAAAACTCTCTCCCTTTACACTGTCTGAACTGGAAGACGCTTTGAAGAGGGTTAAACCGGGAATGGCTACTGGCTATGATAACATCACCCCAGAACTCATTCTTAACTTGGGCCCTGTGGCAAAGAAGTGGCTCACTTCATTCCTGTCCCACATCTTGGAAACTGAATCTATGCCCAAAATTTGATGTCGTGCAAAGATAATAGCAGTTTTGAAACCAAAGAAAGACCCAACACTGGCCGTCAGCTATAGACCAATTTCTCTCCTCTCCGTGTGTTACAAACTCCTTGAGAGGCTGCTTCTGTCATGTATTTCTCCTCTTACAGAGAAATTCCTATCACCCGCCCAAGCTGGTTTCCGCCCAGGAAGATCTACCTGTGAACAAGCCCTGGCCCTCTCAACTTACATTGAAAATGGATTCCAGAAGAATTTAAAGATGGGTGCTGTCTTTGTTGATCTCACAGCAGCCTATGACACAGTCTGGCACCTTGGTCTCCTAGTCAAGATCTCAAGATGCCTGCCTCCATGGGTGGCCAACACTATATAGTTTCTTCTCCAAAACAGAAGATTCCGGGCGCATCTGGGTGACAAGTCTAGCAGATGGAGACTTGTCTCAAGTGGCCTCCCCCAGGGCTCTGTTCTGGCTCCTACGCTATTCAATATTTACATCAATGACCTCCCAGAAACTTCTTCAAGGAAGTTCATCTACGCCGATGACATCTGCTGTGCAACTCAAGCATCCAAGTTCGACATCCTCGAGGAAACACTCACGAAAGACATGCCTCTGATATCTGATTACTGTAAAAAACGGTGACTAGTCCCTAGCACTGCAAAAATGGTATCATCTGTTTTCCATCTACACCATGCCTCGGCCTCGCGTGAGCTTAATGTGCAGCTTGGCGATTCTAGAATCCGGCAATGAAGCCCAGCCAGTCTATCTTGGCGTTACTCTCGATCGCACTCTGTCATTTCATGAACATCTCATAAAAACTGCAGCAAAGGTGGGCGCTAGGAATCACATCATTGCAAGACTGGCCAGCTCCTCATGGGGCGCGAGCGCTTCCACACTACGATCATCATCTCTGGCATTATGCTATTCCACTGCAGAATACTGTGCCCCAGTATGGTTCCGTAGCCCCCATGTCCACTTGGTTGATTACAAATTATATTCCTCCATGAGGATAATTTCTGGAACCATCCGTTCCACCCCGGTCCCATGGCTGCCAGTTCTTAGCAACATCGCCCCGCCAGATATTCATCGGGATGCGGCATCATCTAAGTTCATTTCCCACATCTACGCTCGACCGGACCTGCCAATATACGCGGATATCTTCGCCCACCCTGTCCAACGCTTGATGTCTAGTCACCTAATCTGGTCCCCTATGCCTACACTGAACTTCTCTGTTCCAGACTCTTGGAAACAAAGTTGGCAGTCAGCTGAGGTAAAGAACAAACACCTCATCACAAACCCCTGCAAGCGTCAACCCGGCTTTGACCTAGCACGTTATGATTGGGCCCTCCTCAATCGCTATCGAACAGGCCATGGCCAGTGTGCCGCTATGTTCCATCGCTGGGGAGCCAGAGAAGACCCGAACTGCCCCTGCGGCTACAGACAGACTATGACCCACATAGTCAATGACTGCCACCTCTCCAGATTCAAAGGAGGTCTCGAAACTTTACATCAAGGCTCAACCTGACGCTGTTGACTGGCTAAGGAAGAAGGGCAAACGCTAGAAGAAGAAGTAGTCTTCAACGACTATATGTGACTTGATAGATGGAAAGTAGAATTTCCACAGGATAAGTCACATGCATACCTGGAATCAGGCTAAATTAAACAGATTAGTAATGCCAATGTCAAAGACTGTCTGCATTTATATGTGAAATTTCCATTTGGTTTGTCAGGATACTTAGACTATGTGATAGCTCAAGTCTCCAGAGATAAGTGTTTTACATAGAGGTTAACCTAAGAAGCAATTGTACTATTATTTGCATTTTATTGCTTATATACAATTTATAGTTTCACTTAGATTCAGTGGAATCTAAGAATCTCAATGTAAACAATGGAGTCAACATACTCACTTGAAGGAATCAATCTGTTTTTCCTTAGCAGGATATGACTCCAGCAATCAAATCTTCCATTTTTATTGCTCATAAATCAAAAACCCTTTCCTTATCCCTGATAGGTTTCTTTGAAGTGAAGGGTCTGAAAGTGAGGATTTGGCATAAATTTGAAAATTAGGAAGCTTGCATTTTATCGGAGCACACCAGATACCCCAATATGCTGTTTATAAATTAGAATTTCTTCTTTGCCTCATCCCACAATACTGCTTTCTTGTATTTGATGAAATTTGTGTTTTATTGCCTTATACTTCAGAAGTTTACATCACTATAGAATGTCATGAGGTACTTTTGTAACTACTTCTGTTTTTGGTAAAATTTCTTATTTTATGGCATCATCTGGATAATATAACCTGGAAAAGAGATGAGAAGCTTGCAATCACATCATGTTTTGCAATAATATCAAAGCCCTACACAATTATAATGCAATTGAATACATATGAAAAATAACACAAGTAGAATATTTCAGTTCCTTGCTTGAGAATATTTTGGGTGAATTTTTAAAATGTAGCATTACTTTAGAAAGCAGTGCATTTTTTTTTTTGGTTTAGCTTGTGTATAGAAATTAGGTTTCCTAAGCTATGATTAAGAATGCATTTAAATTAAAATGCAATTACAAGGTAGAACAGAGGAACTGAAAATGTCTCATCCAACTGAAAATGTCTAATAGAGGTAATTTCTTCTATCTAGTTAGACATGGTTTATGGCATCTATATTATGCTAGAGGGACAATAACAAACTTTTGCAGCTCAGTAAAAAAACATCAAAATTGATTTACACACCTTTTCCTTGGAGCATGCATTTACTTCAGTCACCATGAGGAAGTAAGGGTCAATTTTCTAAATTTAATTTTTAAACATTTTGTCTTTGTCTCTAGAAAAACTTGTCAATAATTTACAAGGAAGCAACATTGTTCTTGGGAAAAGTGGAAAAAACTGTTTATTTGGAGATGAAATGATGGAATTATACTTTAGTTGAAAGTGGTTGAAAAATATTGCATTCTCAGGAGTTGGGCATTAGCTCAATGGGTTAAGTACATGTGGTGCAAAGCACAAGGAGCAGGGTAAGGATCCGGGTTCTAACCCCCGGCTGCAGGGGAGTCCTTTCACAGGCAGTGAAGCAGGTCTGCAGGTGTCTGTCTTTCTCTCCCCCTCTGTCTTCCCTCCTCTCTCAATTTCTCTCTGTTCTACCCACAGATGATGACATCAGTAAGTTGGTTATAATAATAATTATTTACTGCCTTTTTCAACTTTAAGGCAGCAAGGAACCTTCCTCATTCTCTATAAAACCCAGTATTTCTCCCATCCCTGGAACCTCTGAGGCTTTATTCATTTTCCTTCATGCTCTCTTGAGCCATACCATTTGATAATGCATCTGCTGATCTCAACCAAATCAATGCAACCAGTGCCACCTTGACATGTTCCACTTCAGACTGTGTCCAGAGATAACCAGGCCTGGGATGTCAGCCTTCCAGCTCCATTATTTTTGTGAGACTGTTCCTAGCTCACAGGACTCCTCAATTCCATTTCAGGTGGCGTACTTCCTAACAAAGTTACAAAACCTAGATATAGACCAGGGCAGAAGCACCAGAATATTACACAATTTGAAATATTAAACCACCTATAATCTTAGACCAGGGAGAACAGAAGCAACTAGTGTGTCATTTTATATGATACAGCCATATGTAAATAACATGAAAAGACATCAATTATGGGGAGGTCTTGTATGATACAGCAAATCCTAACAAGGGGATTTTCAAAGTAAACCAGATTTCCAAATGAAGGGAGGTTAGGACAACATATTCAAAATTTAAAGCTTTATAGAACATTTTAAACATGAGAACAGAAAACAAGACAGGATTTAGACCTTTAAGTTGTGTTTCTCTTATACCCTTTCTCTCCCAAGTGCTACTTTTCATCTGAAAATATCAAATAAGATTCAATATCTGCTAAAATTTCATTTTTTTCTAATTTTTTAAAAAAATCTTTATTAGATAAAGACAGTCAGAAATGGAGAGGAAAGGGGGTGACAGAGAGGAAGAGAGGCAGAGAGATACCTGCAGCCCTGCCTCACTAAAAATATTGATTCTTAATGAATTATTCTCTAAAGGATACTTCCAGTTGATATTACAATGCAACTTGATTGTTATCTGTACTCCAGAGTAAACCTGATCTCTTTCTCAATCTCCCATTAGCATATCCACAACTTTATTCATCTGCCTAAAATTCTTTTTTACATTCCTTTCTTCACATAGATGAATTTTCTACCTGCTTATCCCTTCTTAGGCATTAGATGATATTCAGTTATATTTTATTTTTTTGCTGCCAGTGCTTTGCTGGGGTTTTCCATCTGTGCAGTTCCACAACACTGAGTGCGCCCCCCAATATGTGGTTAGAGACAGGGAGGGAGAGAAACAGAGAAAAGAGATACTACAGCACTGCTGTAGCCTTCATGATGCTTCACCTCTGTATGATGCACTGATATGGTGGCTGGGGACTTGAATCTGGTTCCTTACACATGGTAAAGTGTGTACTCTAACAGGTGAGCTATATTCTGTCAACCCCTTTTTTTTTTTAAATGGAGTGTCGGGTTAGCATCGCTGGAGAGAGAGGAGACCAGGAACTTGTGGCTTAGCGGGAATGCAATATGCCCTCGTTTAATGATCAGATACATTGCCTTTTATGTATCTCTTCACTGGAAGTGGCAAGGGGAAAGGAAATGACTAGGAGAGGAGGCAGAGCAAAAAAAAGCACGGACAGAACATAGAAATCTTCCATATTACCAGTGGGCATTAAACCAATACCCTGTAGGCAGGGCAGGTCTCAGGCAAGACAGCGATTATGTAAATAGATCACAGCATCAAGCAATGCAAGGGAGCCTGATGTGATGACCAACAGGGATAGAAACAAAAGGGGTCTTTAGAAAAAAAATTAGCCAAAGGAGAAATGATGACCAACATTTCCCCCTTTCTTTTTATCTAATGACCATAATATCAGGAATGTGGGCCGCTTTGTGAGTCAGGAAGTCTGATAGAAGGCACACCTTTGGGGTTCTACTGTCCTTCTTTGCTCAACCTTTCGGTAGAGAGAGAGACTAACAGGATTGGGCACACCCCTCAGGTTCAAGCCCTGCCAAAGCTCAACCACATCCTCACAATTTTCCAACATTTCCCTCTTTCTAAATGGCCATATTTAAATGGGTGAATGTTTGTAAAAGATTCCATTTCTGTCAGGGGAATAGCAGTGTAGGGGTGAACAGAAACCTATATTGTGCAAGCGTTTTTAAAAGAACTGGCACAAGACAGGGAGGGACAAGTAGGAGAGCAGCAAGAACCAGTGTGATGCCAAGGGGAGGCCTGAAGTGGCGTTTCCTGGCTCAAAGGGCAGGGCCTATCAGGCGAAAGGGTGTTTCCTGCTTCTGGGGGCATCTCTTGCCTCTGGGGGCATTTCATGACTCAAAGGGTGTTTCCTGCCTCTGAGGAAGGGCCTAGTAAGGAGAGGGGGGTTTCCTGCCTCTGGGAACAGGGCCTGCAGGTGAGGGGACATGGCCTATAGAGTCCCAAGGCAGCAACCTGCAAAGTCCATGGACTGCTGTGGTCAGTCTTTGAGAAACCCAGCAGTGTAAAGGGAAGCTGCTGTAAAGTTCTGTAAAGTGCCCAAGAGATGTATTAGTAAGTCCATAAGTCAGATAGAAGTGTCAGTCCAATGTTGACTATCAGAAGAAGAAATGCCAGGGGATGAAACACTGCACGTCTATCTCCATGGGGAAGGTCAGCCACTGGAATTCTGCTTTTCTGTAGAAAGTGAGCTTTGGTGTCTGTTAATCTGTTTCTTCAGGTCGTGCCAGGCACATGGTTGGTTTCAGGGGGTGCATTGTAGACATGACATCCTGTGAGCGATGTTAGAGGACAGGGGTTCAAATGGATTTCCGAGGATTCTATATGAGCAGATACTTTTTCATGTTAAGACTTGACAGCTGTAATTCACTTACTTGTGAAACAAAACTTGTAGCCGATTAGAAGTTTACTATAATTTATAACTTTTATAATTATTTTTGGTATATTATTATTATAATTATTTTTGGATTATAATTGGTTTAAGTACCTTTATAATTTTGGAAGTCCTTTCTAGTATGGTTTTAAGATTGTTTAAACAGTTTAAGCTCAGTAAAATGTGGAAAGGCAAACAGAAGAACCATGGTTAGAAGCCTCAAGCATGAAAATCATTAGCATAACCATTGTGATATCCACCCTATCCATATTCATACAGTTTTCAAGATTAAACGTTTCACATTTATACCAAGATGTAAAAAAAAAATCAAAAGAGAAAAAAAAATTAGGATTGTTTCTGGAAATCTCCAGAAATCATGGTTGCATCCAGCATTTTTTTTTATAAAGTCAATTAAGTTTCAGAACACTCAGAGCAAAACAGGTCATACAAAAATTCAGTCATTCAAATCACTCTCTTACAAAACACAACTGAAAGCAGACAGCAAACTTAAGATATTCAGAGAGAGCGCAGGGGGGGTGGGTGGGGGGAGAAGTGGTAGGGAGTTTTTTTTTTTTATGTACTTTGAGTCAGATTATTTAGATCCTGATATGTCACATTATGAGTCTCCAGAGGGTGTCCTACTTCAAAAAAGGCCTCAAAATTCCAGTTAGAGTTCTGACTGTTCCTACAGGATTTTTGCAGGCACCCACCCCAAAAAACATCTTCCCATCAAAGAAAGAATTGAATCAGGAGGGTAGAACTAACCACGTGTCTCCATTCTTGGGGACTGCCAAGGTACTGGATAAGGCTATGCAAGTTAGAGTCATCCTTCTCTGCAGGAAACACAGGAGAGGCAGTCCAGAAAGTCCTAGGGGAAATCTCTGTGCATCTCCCAAGCTCCTCAATCACAGTCATAAGGAACCAACGTGTGGCCCAGAGAAAAATGTTCCAGAGATAGAGAAACTGTCTCATGAAAAAAATAGTAGAGGGTTTGGGAAACTTCTTCATAGGCAGGAAGGTAATCCATGGCAGACAGGCAGCCAAGTGGTATATACTTATCTGGGGGATGGGTGGGTTAGGTCCCATGTCCCATGTACAGGGTTCATGTCCCTGTTCAGGCACCAGATACCAGGCTAACCTGAGGGTGCTTCTTCCCAGGTACATGCTCTCTGGGTTGGAGAGAATTCGACTGGAGCCAACCTAGGCTGCTGTGCAGGAAAGGGATCAAGAACTAGTGTCTCAAGAGAGAGACTCTGGGACTCACAGAGTGGGAACACACAATACCCTGCTACGTTTATTGATCTGCCTTTAACTATCTTCTGAGACAGAAGTGGTAGGGTGGTAAAAGGAAGTACGTAGGACAAGGGGGTGGAGTGGAAAAAGAGCAGGAACCAGTGAGGATTAAACGAATACCCTGCAGGCAGGGCGGGTCTCAGGCAAGACAGTGATTATGTAAATAGGTTACAGCATCAAGCAATGCAAGGGAGCCTGACGTGATGACCAACGCAGATAGAAACAGAAGGGGTCTTTAGAAGCAGAATTAGCCAAAGGAGAAATGATGACCAACAATGAAGCATAATTATTTACACTGTCTTCAGCTTAACTTTAAAGAAATCTTACCATACATGTATGTCATGATATTTTAGCAAATGATAAAAGGATATATTTTCATTCACATAAAAGCTAGTGCTATATATAAATTAAGTTGTAACTACATTTAAATGTAATTGAGGACTGGAGGGTTGGCTCAGAGAAGAACAAGCTTCTCAACCTGGAACAAAGAAGGAAAAGTAAGGGAAACTCCAGGGATAATATTATATTTCTCTCTCTCTATCTGTCTCTGTCTCTCTCTCTCTCTTCCTCTTTCTCCCTCTCTCTCTCTTCTCTCTCTCTGTCTCTCTCTCTTTCTCTCTAACTGGATCTCTAAACAATTTTTGAGTGGTAGGTAACTGCACAGTAATTCAAATATGTGAGACTCTGGGGTTTGACCAGAACTGCATGAAAAACTGCATATACCTTTTAGATCTTACCTGGATTACACCCCATCCTTCCTAGTTTTCACATATTAATGATGAAGAAAGTAAGATGCAGTAATAATAAAGTGAATTACTGAGGCTCTCATGCATGATTTGGTTGAAAATAAAATAGAAATCTTCATGAAAAGAAACCCATTATTTTCCTTTTTGTACAGTGACCCGCTAATAGAGCTCAGATTCAAATATTTTCAGAGGCATTATTATTCAGAGAAACCTTAACTGTGGAATGACAAGCATGAGGATTGATATTAGATGGCAAGAGGCCAACTCTGAGGGAATTCATAAAATACCACTATATTTCTGTAAGTATCACTTCCTTTTTGATATCATTTAAGTAAGAAAAATAATGAATTCAAGTTGGTAGAAGCAGAGAGAAACATAGCAGTTGTCTGTGAAGGGAAGCAAAACTGTGTTTTAGAAAGAAGTTTTCCTGATTTGTTCATAAGTGTTCTGGATTACTGGCAATGCATGAATCGACAATATAAACCCCAAAGCAATTTCAGATTTGTTAGTAGAGCTGGTGAAAGAGCTTGTTTGAATAATGTGCTGTTTTGCCATGTGTTTAACCCAGTATTCCCAACACTATGAAGGAAAATTTGCTGCTCTGATCCCTTCACTTGCTTTCTGCCTCTCTATCTCTTTCCCTAAAAATCATTTGTAAAACACAAAAAAGGTCTATGAGGAGAACTTAGGCATATGGAGTTGCCATAGATATCATTGAGACTTTATGAGTTTTATATGAAATAATGTTAAGAGCTTGAGGTGGCACCAACTGATGCTATGATATAGTAATTATAAAGTGGTTATAAAGTCTGTGAATTTTATAGGCTAAACAGAAGATTAATAAAATAGAAACTAGCTATGAAAATATTATTTATGAAGTAATTAACCAAAATTATAAAAATATATTTCTAAGAAAACCTCCACAATGTAACCTTTCACTGCCAGAGAAAAGTTCATCTGCTAGCACACATAAGTACTTTCACTTTTAGTACAGAGAATACTAGGTAAAGCTTTGCAAGTGGTGAATCAGGGGCTGCAGTTGTCTCTCAGTCTCTCTTCCTCTCTATCTCCCCTTTCCAGCTCAATTTCTAACTGTCTCCATCCAATTAATAAAGATAATTTTTAAAAAAGGAGAGAAAACTTTATGGAAAACATCTGATACACATGTGTCTGGTCCCAGCTTTATATAATAATCACCAATGCTGAACTGCCATTCATTTGACACAGGATTCTCTGTTACACAGAGATGTTCCTTTTCAATATTTCTGTCATTATTATTATTATCATTATTATTATATTTATTATAAGTATTAATATTTATTACTATTATAGAGGCAGAGAAAGAGTGAAAGAGACTACAGAAGGAAGCATCATTCAATGTGGTGGTGGCCAAGTTTGAACCTGGATCCCTTGTATGACAAAGCAGTACACTATCCAAGTGAGTTATTTTGAAGGCCCTCCTTTCCAACTTTCAGATTCTAGTTACGGCATTCTTAAATATGTTGCTGTCACATACATGGTTCCTTTGCAGGTGGAGTTTTGGAAAATACAGACATGAGAAGAGAGTGAATGGTAGGGATATTGATTACTGAAGAGTCTTTTTGATTTGATCAGTCTGTTCTATAAGGCACAGGCAAAGTAAATAAGTAACTAACTAAATAAATAAATTCTATGGCTCACTGTTAAGCTGACTGTCATAGCTCTTAACCTCTGATTCTGTCTTTTAAGAAAAACAAACAAACAAACAAACAAAAAACCACCCAGCAAACCTCATTATATACTCAAAGAAAATAAAAACACCAATGTTAAAGTTAGGTACACCACAACATTCATTTCAACACTATTCACATCATCAAGATATGTAACTAATCTAAGAAGCTTTATCCATAGATGGATAAAGAAAGTGCTGTATATATAGGCAATAGACTCAGCCTGAAAAGTTGAAAAAATAAAACTTGCCATTAGTGACAGTCTGGATGATACTTCAAAATGTTAGAATCAATGAAGTAAGCCAGTTAGAGAGCAACAGATGTTATGTAAATTCATTTATATATAGAATCTAAACAAACAAAATGAGAAAAGTAAATAAACAAAAGTAAACTAAAATCATAGATACACTAAACAGATTGATGGCCCCAGGGCATATTTATTTAGTTAGGGGCTGGGGTATAAAATGAAAATGGTCAAAGAGTAAAACCTTCCAATTACAAAGTAAGTAAGTCAAGGGGAGTAATGTACAGTTTGGATATCATAATCAACATGGTACTCAAATTAGAAAGTTGTTTTTAAAAATATAGAAAATGGACTTATTGTGAAAATGATTCTGCAATGCATACAAATGTTGAACCATAATGTTGCACATCTGAAACTAAAATAATGTGTTTCAATTGTTCTTCAGTTGTTTCATTTTTCATTTCCTTCTTTTTAAATTAATGATTTAATAATGATTAACAAGAATGTAAGATAACTGAGGTATAATTCCACACAATTCACTCAGAGTCCCATATCCCCTCCCCTCCACTAGAAGTTTCCCTATTCTTTATCCCACTGGGTTTATGAATTAAAGATCTTTGTGGGGTGCAGAAGGTGGAAGGTCTGGCTTCTGTAATTACTTCTCTGCTGGACATGGACATTGTCAGACTCCCAGCCTGTTTCTATCATTTTTTTTTTTTTTTTCCGATTTGTACTGTTTTATTTAGCTTCCAATTCCTGGGTGGTTCAAGAATTATAATTACTCTGGACAACAAAAAGAAATAAGCTGCACCTACAGATATTTTTCTGTCATCCCTTTCCTGTAAGAGTGCTACATTATTTTTGCCCTTTTCTGTTACATGGATGTACACATGAGGTATTAGTAGGTCCAATATAGTCTATATCTAAGTGCCACTTTCTGTAACTGAAAAGGCAAAGAAATTACACTGAACATCAACCTTTGACAGTGGTTTTCAGGAAAATATAGCCATAATGTGTTTAAATTGATTAATATTACTAAACCACATCTAGTATTTGATACTATATGTTTCAGTACATATATATCATATATATTACATATATATTATACATATACACATATACGTATATACATACATACATATATTGCATATACATTCTCTGTATATATATATATATATATATACATATATATTACATTTAAGAAAAATGTTTTAGTAGCAAAAGATAGCAAACATCACTATATAACTTCTTTTTTTTTTGCCTAAGAATTTTTGAAGTATACATGTAACTATCCAGCCTTTTAGAGAAAAATCTATGGGAAACAAAGTTATCAACCTTCAGAAAAATCACATATAGCACTACTGAGCATATTTCCAAAAAGTGTATAATGTCCACACTTAGAAAAAACTTTTATTAAAATTATAAGCAACAGGTGAGCTTCTTATTATAAGAATATGAAATATTCTTAAAATATGAATATCATATGTTGCACATCTGAAGCTAAAGTAACCTTGTATGTTAACTATATTTCAGTATTTGTAAGTGAAGAAAAAAGTCTTTGGAAAAATTAAGGGAAATCATCTTTGTCAACATTTCATTTGTTCAGACCTGAAGCTCAAATACAAGATTCATTCCATAGCCGTTCATAAAATTTCTCTATACAATTAATTATACTTTTAAAGAGTGAAAACATGTTTCTCTTTTTTGTCTTTGACATGAAGGAAGTTCAAACACCAGAGAGCCAAGCCAATGAAAGAAACCCCACTTCTGTTGCTTTCCCAACAGCCTCAGAGTCCTCTTCATATTCACATTTATAACAAGAGAAAACTTTAGGAGGCTACTTTAATCAAAGCCCACCAGCACAAGCACAGAAAGTCTGAGGCTCGGGGGAAAAAAAAATGACATCAGAATGAGTAGTCTCAGTGACTAGATACTCTATGGAACTTCACTATGAGATAATTGGGTGACCAAATATGATTCCAGTATTGAGAAAGGGACATTCTAGGAAAATTATTTCATAAAGAAGAATCATAGGGCCATTCTTACGTTAATAGTTATTTCTCTCCATAGGACATGCTCATGGAACTAACAGGCCAGTTGGGAATACCAGAGTATAAGTTATAGAATAAAAACAGAAATAAGATAGTCCTTTATAGAAATATGTAAAACCCAGGACACTTCAAAGACCTAGATGTAAAGATGCGTATCAATTACTAAAAAGCATATGAATGTTGAACCATTTATAAAAATTTAGCCAAATTTCAAGTAAACTAGAAAAAAAATATGTAACAAAGCTCTTCCAAATTCTTTATTTGGTAGATGTGATAAGTACTAAATGTTTGCAGATGCTTTGGCAACTGGGTGTGATTTTTCAAGGATTTTCTTTCTTTAAAAAATATCTTTCCATGGTTGAAATAAAACACATTAGATATTAGAGAGGAGAAAACTGTCATGTTTTAAAGAATTTTCCAGAGATGCCAGTGATATCACTTCCTAGCATCACATTTAAAATGTGACAGTATCTGTACATTCTCAAAAATACATGTGCAGTTTCCATTTTTAATCCAGTTTTTCTCATTTCTTCCTATTTTAGAGAATTTCAAAGGTAAAAACCTTACATTTCTGGTGTTTCTTGTAGTTAGATAGGTCATAAAACACAATGCTGTCCACAAAGAAATAAATATGTCCTCTCCTTTCACATCTTCCCATCATCTCCCTTCCTTCCAGAATTAAGATGAAAATCCTGGGATGTAGAAGATTTTGAAAGATCTAATGACAGTCACATGGGAAAAAAAATCAATGGAATCAGGAAAAAGCAAAGAAATCTATGTGTCAGATGTGATAGAAACTCTGGATTCCATGTATATTAATTACCTCCTTGCAACAGGGGAGATATGGGATGTGCACTAATACATGTACTAACAAGACAGAAACTGATAACTGATAGGGTTACATTCCATTTGAAGATGTATCAAGATGAAAAATGCATTCACATTACATAGATAATCATTAAGAGGTGTATGTTGGGATGGGAAATGTGCTGACCTAGTTGTATATTGTAATTAAAAAAAAGAAGACAGAGGGCATGTCTGCTTGGGGTGGGTTTAAAACAATCAAGGTTTATTACATAGTGGTTATTATGTAAGGTAAAGAGGAAACTATCAGCTGAGATAAGATCAGACTGGGTAGTAAACCCATGAGTTAGTTACCAGATTTCAGCTACATGTGTACAAGTCCCAGGAAGAGCAGCCATGGCAGGCACCATGAGAGGAAAAAAAAAAAAAAAAATCAGGGAGACAGAAGCTTGGAGCACCAGAAAAGAGAGCAAAAGAGAGAGCATTGCAGCAGATTTTAACTACATGTGTTCAGTCTCCTGGGAGTGGTGGCCTGGTAGTGAAGTGCAGGGAAAGAGGTTGACTTCCACCCAGTGCACTTGAATCAGCTATGATGCATCCACAATCCCTTATGGGTTTGCATAAGTTCCTACTATGCTCATAGGCTGATGTCAGCTGTATGCTAATTATGTCCCAAAGTCCTTGCTGCATCACAACAATTGTATGCTAAAGATAGAAACCATTAGGGATAGGTACTGCCATGGTTCCATACCAACATGATATTGTTTCTTTTTTTTCTTATTTTTATTCAAAGTTTTAAAGATATTAATATACAATATTAATATATTAGTATAAAATACATTGGGGATTTTTTTCATGTATATGATTTATTTTTATTAGTGATTTAATAATAATTGACAAGATTGTGGGATAAGAGGAGTACAATAAGAATTATCATTTCCACTCTATTAGAGCTGCAGATCTTTAAAATTTTTTCCAATGTATAAAAATTTGAACCATATAGAACAACAATAGTAGAAACTGCCCCATTCTCCAAAGGGAGGTTGGGTCAACATAGTCTGCCACTCAAAGAAAACTGGTCCTGAAATGAGTGCAACTTAGAATGTTCCTAGCTATGACCATGGACTGTAAACTCAGACTGACAAGGATGCAGAGATTATACAGACTCCTGTGCTAAATATTAATAAACATGGACCATAGGTCACATCAGTGGGGTTTATAATTAATGGTACTTATATGCTTTCCTCATATTTGGGATCTACTCTTATCCCTGATCCAGCTTTCTAGTCCTATTCTCAACTGACACCATCCTCCCAGACAATACTTTCAGCCCAACTGCATGTTAACTGTTGGGCTTGGGCAAAAACTAGTAAAGTCATGTGCCCTTTGGAATATGCCTAAATTAGACTTCCTAGCTTCTTCCAACATGAAGACCCCAAATTTGATCTGCTATATTCTTGCCTTTAGGTTCCTGATTACTAAACAATTTGTTCTTTATATCTTAATGCTTTCAGGCTGGAACCCCATCTTCCCAGAGCCCTACCCCACTATGGAAAGATAGAAACCTCTGGGGGTATGAATTGGCCTTTCAGTGCCCATGTCCAGTGGAGAAGCAGTTACAGAAGCCAGACCTTCTGCACCCCATAAAAATCTTTGATCCATACTCCTAGAAGGATAAAGAATAGGGAACCTTCCAGAAGAGGGAATGGGATATGGAACTCTTGTGGTGAGAACTGTATGGAGTTGTACCAACATGAGATTGTTCTTATATTGGATAAGTGATAACTGAGATTAACTCTAGATTGGTTTGTGTATGAATTTGGAATATGTATTACTGCAAGAGACTAATATGAGACATACCCTAATATGCATAGGTAAGGTGCACAATATAATAAAGAAAATGTACGATTGTGACCGGAGCCAGCCTGGGCTGCTACTCACTCAGCAATGTGAGAGAGATGACCCAGGGACAGAGCTGGTGGTGGTGAGGCAATTCAACTCTTTATTGATCTGAGAACCAAGGCTTTTAAGTCAACCCGGAAGTGGCAAGTCGGAAACAGAAATGGCTTGACATGGTTTAGAAAGTGGTGGAGAAAGGCAAAAGGGTCTAGGAAAGGTAGGAAATTCCTTAGCAACTGTTTCGAGGGTTTTAACTGGTAGGATAAATAATACCCTGCAGGCAGGGAGGGTCTTGAGGGTAGAAAGACGATAGATCAAAGGAATGGAATGGGTGGGGATCTTTCAGGCAAAACAATGATTATGTACATAATAAGGGAGCAGGCCATACTATCAGGAATGCAGGGTGCTTTGTGAAGCAGGGAGTTTGATAAGAAGAGGCAAATCTTGGGGGCTTGTGTCTCTCCTCCTTAGACCTCTCAGCAGAGAGAGAGAGACTGACAGGATAGATGTCCCCTCAAGTCAAGCCCTGCCAAGCTCAACCACATCCTCCCGATTTCTCTACATATATGTCAATTGGTTGTACAATAATACAGCCCTTGTATCTATCTTTTGACTCACCCTTTCACTAGGTGAGTCAGCAATCCCTCAAATATAGATTCAACATTGCTTCAAATCTGGGAATACATGTGCCATTATTGTAATCAGTATTTCATCAAAAATCTATTGTTAACTTCTATACAAGTAGAATAGACTAGATTGGTTAAGTAATCATGCCTGATGGAGGGAAAAAAAAAAAAAAACCTCACCTGAGGATCTGAGAATAGTAAAAACTGAGGCAAGCTATCAGGAAGATTTTTGTCACTTATTTTGTGCCAAACATTAACTTAAAATATTTTATTGAGAAAATGCTTGTGGATATCATTTTACGCTTCAGGTGTATATTATTATACTTTGACATCTCTATCTATTACATAGTGATTACCACCAAATGTCTAGTTTATACCCATTAGTATACTATTCAAATATTTTTAGATGTGGAGGAGGATATGTAGAAGAAGAAAGTGAAAAAGACCACAGCACCAAAGCTTCTTTCAGTTTCAGAGCTCAAACCTGGGTCAGGCACATGGCAAAGCAGCACATGTGTGATTATGCCAGCTCCCATTAGCACATTATTGACCCATTTCCTCTAAGACTTTAGTCCCCTGCCTCTCTAGTAACCATCAGTCTACGCTCAAATTTTATTCTTAAAAATGAGAAATCTTTCACTTGGACTGCAATAAGCCTAATGCAAATATGCTTTATTTTAATACAAGCATTTTCATTCTTTGACCAGGTTGCTGACTAGGGAAGTTAGAATTTACATCCCTTTCCTCTTTCTGTCATAAACATTAGTGATTTTGCAAAGAGATACCAGATTAATAATTCAACAAAGATGAGCTGAATATTTTTTCTCCATTATTTTTGCCAGTTAAGCAGCCATGCTGTCTTACTTAATAATCAATCTTAACTATATTTTCTATTATGTACTTCCTGATGTTCCAAATGAGACTAATTTATTTTACACAAGTCATTGAGCAGTCACCACTAACATGAGATAGATCCTGAATCTTTCTAGCAGAGCTTCTCTCTCTCTCTACATATATATATATATATATATATATATATATATATATATATATATATATGTCAGCATTAATAAAAGCACAGAACTTCAAATAAATTGATTACTTTCACCTGGACTGTTTTAAGCTCTAAAAATATTTTTTCATTATGAAACATAGCACTGAGAGACAGAAATTAACTTTCTAAAATGATTCTAGAAGAAGAAAACTCTAAAACTTATTTTGAAAAAAATGAAAGCATTTCTCATATCTTTACGTATAATCACCTGGAGGAATAGAACATGTTCAATAGTTTTGAAAAGTTAAGTGATTACTTATTCAAAATCTTAATCTAAAATTTAAGAGAAATTACGTCTATATTTTTCTTTTGTATAAAATTTATATTTAGTATGTTATTCAAATGTACAACTTTCTGTTATGAAGAGTTTTTTTCAGATATTTCTTTAAAAAATAAAATCTCAAGAGATTGAAATTGTATCAGTATATGATGCAATTTAGTGGGTTAGTGAATGCTCATATATTATTGTGATCAAAATATCTCCCATCTTTTCCTTTTTTTTTTTTTTTGCCTCCAGGGATATCACTAGGGCTTGGGCCACCAGTAATACAAATTCACTGTTCCTGGAGGCCATTTTTTCCTTTTTATTTGACAGGACAGAGAGAAATTGAGAGGGGCAGACGGGTGGGGGTGTGGGGGATAGAAAGACATGTGCAGACCTGCTTCACTGCTTGTGAAACAACCCCCTGCTGGTGGCCAGCAGGGGACTGAACTGGTATCATTGAGCTTCATACTATGTGTGCTAAATCCGGTACGCAATTGCTGACACTCATCTCCCATATGTTTCCAATGCAAATTGCCAATGTAATTTACTTAACTTCTTGCCAAATAGTCAGTTAGCATATAGTATATGCTAGGAACTCTCCTAGATTGTACTTTTAAATTTTAATTTAATTAATGCTTGCTAGGAGGGTTATCACTGGATGATGACCTTGCTTTTCCCAGTGGTCAGGACCACTACATCCCAGTATACAGAGTAGTAAATTGAAATTGGATTGTAGATTTAGGCATCAGACCAGAAGCCATAAAATAAATAGAAGGATGACAGAACATTTAATGATATATTGTTTGGAAACATCTCCAGTGACACATGGAGAAATGCTCAGAATCACTGAGTATCAGCAAGATGCAAATCAACACAACAGTGAGTTGCCACATTACCCCTTTGAGAATGACCTACATCAAAACAGAATAGAAACAAGTGCTAGTAAGTATGTATAAGGAAAGGAGACATTCTATACATATGTGGGAATATAAAATGGTTTAGCTTCTGTGGAAAATAATTTGAAAACTATGGAAAACATTTAAAATGGTCCTATGATATGAGCCAGCAATTCATCTCCTAAGCTTCTATTTAAAGCATACAAAGGTACATTTGTTTGTTTGTTTGTTTGTTGTCACCAGGGTTATCTTTGGGGTTAGGTACATGCAAGACAGCTCCACCATTCCCAATGGCCACTTATTCATTCATTTATTTATTTTTTTATGAGAGCACTGCTCAACTCTTACTTATGGTGGTGCTGGGGACTGAACCTGGCACTTTTGGTGCCTCGGGCTTGAAAATCTTTTTGTGTGGCCATTGTGCTATTTCTCCAACCTTACCTTTCTTTTTCTTACAGGGACAGATAGAAAGAGAATTGGTTGTCTGGTGGTATTAGGATGCCAAAGAAAATGCCACACCCTTTTGAGGTCTTCTTGAACTGAATGGGTAATCCAAATAGCTTTAGACAGGTCAGCCATAAATAAATAAATAAATAAATAAATAAATTCAAATTTGAATAATAACATGTACACAGCAAAGAGTAAAAGAATGCTCCCTAAATTTTTAAGATGAGAGAGAAGTGGTTAAAGTTTGAAAGTTTGTTTTCTGGGAGTTGAGGAGTAGGAGGGAATGTGGAGTGACAGAGAAATAAAATAGAAATATCTATATTATTTCTATTACCACTTTCCTGTTAGAAAGAAAACTACTGTTAAAACTACTCTTACCCCTCTTTTCCCACACCGTTGTCAGCACTTGTTTCTCTCCTTTTGAATGTTTGACATTCTCGCAGGTGTGAAGTGATATCTCATTATTGATTTTATTTGAATTTCTCTAAAACTCAGTGAACATGATTTATCCAAGTTCCATCCAAGATATAGAGAAGGAGAAGATGTAATTATTTCTTCCATCAGATTAATATTTCATTGTTTATATATACCACAGCTTTCTTAACAACTCATCTATCATTGGACTTCTGGGTTGCTTCAAAGTTTAGACTATTAACAAATTGTTATGAACATATTGGTGCATATGTCTCTTTGGATAGGCGTTTCTGTGTTCTTTGGGTAAATCCCTAGATGAAATGTCGAATCATAGGATGAATATAAATTTAATGTCCTGAGGAAACTCCAGTCTGTTTTTCATAGGGATTGAGCCAATTTAATTTCTCACTATCAGTATAGAAGTGAGGTAAACGAAAAGAGAAGTAGTAAATTATCCCAACATTTATAGGTGTTGCTGAAGAATCAAAGTAAGAAAGGGAAGCACAGGGTGAAGCTTTATTGCAGTAAAGTAAAAATCTTTGAGCTTCAGGGAAATGGGAGTAAAGAGAATGTGTCATTGGTCTGAACACTATGGAAACGAAATTTGGGTTAGTGGTAGGAATGGCACACGCACACTTATCACATGTAGATAAGAAACTATAACTGTATGCCAACAGTTGCCCTGGAAACCATTATTTCCCCAATAAGATATGTGGAGGCAACTAATCTTATTTAAGCAAGCGGAGAAAATAGCTGATGCAGACAGTCCAGAGTCTGATTTTCATTTTATTTTGTTATTTTTTTAAAGATATTTTATTTGTTTATTTATTGGATAAAGACAGAGAAATTGAGATGGAAGGAGAGATAAGAACAGAGAAGGAGAGACACCTGCAGCTTTGCTTCACCACTTGTGAAGCTTCCCCCCTGCAGGTGGGGGCCAGGGACTTGAACCCAGTTCCTCAAACTTTGTAACATGTATGCTGCACCAGGTGCACCACCACCTGGCCCCCTGATTTCTATTTTAAAATACCCAGTGTATCAAAAGTTTCTTCTTAAAAATATTAATTTTATGTTACCTCCTGTGGTCTATTTATAGCATCTTCAGTGGTGATCAATTGTATGGTGAAAATCAATGGACAGTAGACATTTTTTCTGGTGGCAATCAAAATGTAGTAGATTCAGATAAGAAGTTGCAATGCACAACAACTGAGACACTGTTAGAAATCAGTGTTACTATAATAAATGCGTTTTGAAAAGAACCTCCTTATGATGCATCTGCTAATCATATTTACTCTAAAAATCAACTGGGAAATAAGTCAGAGCATAATATAAAATGTGCATATAAAGTATTTCCTCACACTTATTACATAAATATTTGAAGTAAAAACCAATAGGATTATTCTCTTTATTGTCTATAATGGATTTCTTCTGATAATTTCTAGTAATTTTCCATTTGGACCCAGGAAGTGTACTGTGACAGCCTCATGCATCCTTCTTTGCCCCTACAGTCATGAGTTACAACTGTTCTTTGTGACTGCAGGAAAAAACCTTTCAGAACTTGGTGGGAGGAGGTTACTTGACCCACAGACTACACTCATCTTACCAGTTAGCATCAGTACTAAGGCCACCTTCCCACTATTCTGTGTGTATGGGAAGAGAGGGGTTGAGTTGTGTTGAGTAATAAAAGCTGCACTGTAGAAAAAGTAATGCAAACAATAACTCTCTGTCTAAATCTTACTTTGTCTCCAGAGCACAGTCTGTAAAATCTCTGGATTTCATTTTTCTTGACCGCAAAATAGACATTGTCATAACATCTTTTTAAAAATTTTTTATTAGTGATTTAATATTGATTTTTAGAGTTAGAAGGTAACAGATGTACAATTCTGCACCTTCCCCATGACTAGAGTTCTGAGTCCTCATTCCCTGTGATAGAAACTGCAGTAGTTCTTTCAAGATCACAGATGAGTTGATTAATATATATATATATTCCCATATTTTCTATGCTTATGCCTTCTCTTCTTTTCTAAATCACACCTTATATTTCTGAGTCTCCCTCCTCTCTCCAGGTCCTAATGGAATTGAAGTTCAAAGCTCTCTGGTTATCTTCCCTTAACATTTCTTCTCATCTGGGAATATAGGCCAAATTCTTTGGTACAGAAGGTGGATGGTCTGTCTTCTGTAATTGCTTCTCTGCTGGACATGGGCTTTGGCAGGTCAATCCATACTCCCAGACTGTTTCTATCTTTCCTTAGTGGGGTAGGGCTCTGGAGAAGTGAGCTTCCAGGACACATTGGTGAGGTCATCTGCCCAGGGAGTCCAGGATGAAATCATAGTAGCATCTGCAACTTGGTGGCTGAAAGATAGTAAGATATAATGTAGGATAAAGTGTTTAATAAACAACAGCCAAATGTAGGAATAGAGCAGATGAGAATAGGAATTTTAGGGTGAAAATAATCTAATAGGACAGTTGAGGCTGGGTGGTGGCACACCCGGTTGAGTGCACATGTTACACAGTGCACAAGGACCCAGATTCAAGCCCCTGTTCCCCACCTGCAGGGGGAAAGCTTTGCAAGTGATGAAGCACTGTTACAAGTGTCTCTCTGTTTCTCTCCCTCTCTACCACCCCTTTCCCTCTTGATTTCTGTCTGTCTCTATCCAATAAATAAAGATAATTAAAACATTTTTTAAAAAAGAAGTTAGGAGATCTATTTTAGGTATATTCTGAGGAGCCATGACTTTGGTAACTTTTGTTTAAGCTTAAAAGCTAACAGGTGGCCTAAAGTATTATCTAGGGAGATAGTGTCAGAGTTGAGAATAGGACTAGAAAGCTGAATCAGGGCAGAGAGTAACTCCCAAACTTGAAGAAAATATATAAATGCAATTAACTTTTTACCCTATCAGTGTGACCCAGGGCACATAGATATTCATATTGAACACAGGAGCCTGTATAACTGCTGATTCTGTAAATCTTTGTTCACAATCTAGGGTCATGGCTGGGAATATTCTAGGCTACACTCATTTCAGGACCAGTCTTCCTCAAATGGCAGAGTTGGCTGACTCAGTCTCTCTTCAGAGAGTGAGGCAGTCCCTACCGTTGTTAGTTCACAGTGTGGGTAAGGTCCTGGAAAGACCTTACTGATGTTCCTGATGGAAATGACCAGTGATGGCAGAGAGAGTGATCTGTCAGAGGTCTGGGCCCATTCTATCTATGGAGGACTCCAATGATTCCCTGACTAGGGCCCCAGGCGATAAGGTGGCTTGGCTGTGACCAAAAAAGTCCATTCAAACCATGGGGGGTTGCTACTAGGTGGTAGTTGTGCTTGAAGAAGCAAGGTTTTACCATTTGGCTGTCAGATGCCGCTTATTATCTTTTAGCTGCCAGCTGCTGCAAATTACCTTCTGAATTTTTGCCTTAGTATGGGAAGGGCAGACCAGACTGGTCAGGCAAATGTCCTGATACTGTGATGTGAACATACCAACAGTACATCAGATTCTCACCCTCAAGGCCATGGGTTAAATCTCAAAGGTTACACCTCACACAGCACCCTTTGCATTCTTGACTGCTGTTGCTCAGAGACAAAATGGTTCCATTTGTTTTCAAAGCTCCCAAACTCTGCATGCTTGGCATCAATACTGTGCCCACTCTCACCCGAGTCACATACACCAGCACCCACTTGAGACCTTGGTGTGATGTCTTCAGATGCCCCATCTGCTGTTTAATGAAATTTGTGGGTTCGATGGTTGTCAGTACTTGTTTTGGGGAGTTTTTGCTGTTTGCTATTAGTCCATTGCCTCCCAGATGTCCATCTTGAGCCAGTCTCTTTCTCTTTTCCAGATCTTGTAGTATCTTATTTCCCTGGCTAGCTCAGGCTTTCTCCCAGTTGTTAAAGCATTGAGTGTCATTTGTTGTATCCAAACTGGTATTAGGTTTATGGGGTCCCGCCTCAAGTTAGGGAGGAAATACACCTAGGATTTTAGTGTGATCTAAGTAAACCTTGAGTTTTACTGTATTTAATTGTTTATGGAATCTAATAAAGGTTGTCATAGAGACAGTAATTGTTTTTTAATTAATAAATATTTTTGCTAGTATATCTCTTATCCAATTGTAAATAGTATTTCTTCTAAAGACTATCAAAGGGTGACAATAATGCTGATTTCTCAGAATCAATTAAGAGATATATCCTACTTTCTTCTGTGTGGTTAGTTGAGTAGGTAGAGTAAGGGAGGTGATATAGGGAATATGAAATAAGAGGGTCTAGGCCTAAGTAATAAATATGTGATTAAACAATGTATGGTTCCTTCTTTAGGACTTTCTGCAAAATTTCCAAGCTTATTAGGTCTAAGTTTAATCACAGAGTACTGTAAAGCTGTTTTACTTTGAGGTATATAGTTGCCCTTAACTTAAGGATATGTGTATACATATACCAAGTACCCTAGGCCCTAGCCTATTTATAGGGTTTGTAACTTTGTTAGAGTGTGTCATTTGAAGTAGAACTATATAACTTCATATATTAGGAAAGATCTCACCAGATTATTGGTATTAGAAGGTTGGTATCTCTGCATACAATTTGAAGTGAAAAGGCAATGGTATAACATGGCATGGTGGCACTGGTTGTGCTGATTTAGTTGAGGTCAAAAGAGGCAGTTTAACAGAGTAAGGGATAGAGAGTAGAGTAATGAAGAAATATAAGCAAAGTCTCAGAGGTTCTGGGACTAGGAGAAATACTGATTCTAAAGAAAATGAGGGAAATTCCTTGTACTCTTGGAGAAATGAGGATTTTAAGGAGGATGAAGAAGGTTCTTTACAGTTTTATAAGTTCTTTAGAGTTTAATAAGACAAATTGTTATTGGGCGGGGGAAATAGCATAATGGTTATGCAAACAGACTTTCATGCCTGAGGCTAAGTCCCAGGTTCAATCCCCCGCACCACCATAAGCCAGAGCTGAGCAGTGCTCTGGTGTTTCTCTCTGTGTCTTTCCCTGCATCTCTCTCAAAAATAAAATAAATAAATAAATAAATATTTTTTAAAATAGACTGTTATTATTAGAACCAATTTACTTGGGACCTAGTTTTTCTTTGAAAATCTCATTCTTAGGTTAGGATCTACCTTACTATACTTGACCTCACCATGCTTTATATCACTTAATGCTATCTACTAATAATGATATCTTGAATACTGACAGGACCAGATGATTCTGATCTATCTGGTCTAAGGTTGCAAGAAACTTATAATTTTTTAAATTTATTTTTTGAATCATTTCAACAATTTAAACCAAGTGTCAGGATTCAATCAGTTTATAAATTTAAAACACAAAATTATTACACTAAGTAAATATATACTTAGTACTATTCCCCTAACATTTTGAATTATTCCCATTCCTAGAAACAAAGTTTTGCGTCCCCACCCTCACTCCCCTATGGTGATCCTGAACCCTGCTGCCCCCCAGCCCCACCCCAGAGTCTTTAATTTTGGTGCAGTACTCTAAACCCAGCCAAGTTCTGTCTGTTTCCCCTTCTGCCTGTATTTCTCAATTTTTATCTGACTTAGATCACCCCATATTTATCCTTTTCTGGCCTTATCTCCCTTAACACAATCCCTTTAAACTCCATTTAAGATAAGATGAAGAAGAAGAATTCATTATTCTTAATAGCTGAATAACATATATATATTATAACTTTCTCAGTCACTCATCTGTTGTTGGACACCTAGGTTGTTTCCTGGTTTCAGATATTATAAGTTGTGCTGCTATGAACATAGGTATCAACAGATCTTTTGGGATGAGTGTGTTTGGTTCCTTAGGATATAACTCCAGGAGAGGAGTTGCAGGGTCATAGGGTAGGTCTAATTCTAGCCTTCAGAGAGTTCTCCAGACTGTTCTCCACAGGGCTTGGAACAATTTACATCCCCACCAGCAGTGCATGAGGGTTCTTTTACCCCACAACCTTTCCAGCATTTTTTGTTGCTACGGTTTCTAATGTATGACATTCTCACAGGAGTGAAGCGGTATCTCGTTGTCTTTTTTGTATTTCTCTGATAATCAATGACTTGGAGTATTTTTTTTTCATGTATTGGTTGGCCTTTTGAATCTCTTTTATTCATATCTCTTCTTTGGTAAATAGTCTATTCATATCTTCTCCCTACTTTGTATGTTTTTATTGATTGATTGATTGATTTTGTTGCTGAGTTTGGTGAGTGCTTTATATATTGGTTATTAGTTTCTTTGTCTGATGTATGGCATTTAAGGTCTTTTCTCATTTTTTAAGGAGTCTCTTACAGGGTAATTTTAAACTTTTTTTTTCTTTTGCTTTAGACCTCAGTGTTCTTTATAAATGGCAAGTATTTTATTAGTGAACAGGAAACCAAGAATCTGAGTTTTGTAACTGATAGCTTTATGTAGGTGGAAACAGAATGTTTCCTATAAATAGAGCAAAAGTTTAATAATTATTTTTGAGTTGAAAATATTTTTAATATGCTATGTAGAGAATTTTCAGTAGTCTAAAAATCATAAATAAATCCATTAACTAACCAACTACTGATTAATGGATAAATATGTTGCCATTTACTGCTGTCACTTCAATTTTCATAATTCTTGCTAGGAGATGCTCCAACTTTTGAATAATTTCCAAATGATTTTAGCATCTAGATCTTACTTTCCATAGTTTACAAATTATAGTGTCAGGATTCTGTCAGTTTAAAAATGAACATTTTAACAACCAGTTCAGAAAAAAATTGAACAAATAATTGGAGCATCTCATTTAGAAATATTCAGGAGGGGAGTCGGGCGGTAGCACAGCTAGTTAAGAACACATGGCACAAAGTGCAAGGACCAACGTAAAGAGCTGGGTTCGAGCCCCTGGCTCCCCACCTGCAGGGGAGTCGCTTCAGAAGCAGTGAAGCAGGTCTGCAGATGTCTCTCTCTCTCGTTTTTTTTTTCCTCCAGGGTTATTGCTGGGCTCGGTGCCTGCACCATGAATCCACCACTCCTGGAGGCCATTTTTCCCCCTTTTTGTTGCCCTAGTTGTTGCAGCCTCGTTGCGGTTACTATTGCCATTGTTGACGTTGCTTTGTTGTTGGATAGGAGAGAGAGAAATGGAGAGAGGAGGGGAAGACAGAGCGGGGGAGAGAAAGATAGACACCTGCAGACCTGCTTCACCACCCGTGAAGTGACTCCCCTGCAGGTGGGGAGCCGGGGGCTCGAACCGGTGTCCTTACGCCGGTCCCTGCGCTTTGCCCCACGTGCGCTTAACCCACTGCGCCACCGCCCGACCCCCCCAGATGTCTCTTTTTCTCTCCCCCTCTCTGTATTCCCCTCCTCTCTCCATTTCTCTCTGTCCTATCTAACAACGGTGACATCAATAACAACAACAATAATAACTACAACAACAATAAAAAGGCAACAAGGGCAACAAAAGGGAAAATAAATAAATAAATAAAATTTTAAAAAGAAATATTCAGAATCACATAGTTTTATTAATTCATATATTTATTTATTTACTCATTGTATCCAGGGTTACTGATGCAGCTTGGTCCATGCACTATGAATCTACTGCTCCTGGGACCAGTTTTTCATTTTTTGTTTTTATTTTTCCCCTCCATTTTATTGAATAAGACAGAGAGAAATTGAGAAGTGATGGGGAGATAGAATGGGATAGGGAAAGATAGACACCTGCATACCTCCTTCACCACTCATGAAGTGTCCCCACTGCAGGTAGAGAGTGAAGACTCAAACCTAGATCCTTGTGTGGGTCCTAATGTTAAGGAACTCTATTAATAATCAAGATGACTGAAGTTTAGGTGGGTGGAGGAAGCCTCTTATTTATGAGTGGGCCAGGAGCTCAGATTATTCTGGTAACTCTAACATAGAACAAAGGGACAATAGTATAAGCTTATATGGGGGTACAGGCTGAAGAGGCTTCGAGGTTAAGGGGTGGGACTTGCACCCATTGCTCAGGGTCTGGTGCATTAGTTAATGTTATCTTTTCTGCATAGCAGTGTCTGGGAAAGTTTAGCTTCAGCATAAGATATACCACTGTGGGGAAGGGGGTACCTTTTAGGTGGGCAGAAGCTAGCCAGGGTTATAGAAGCTGTTGCCTTCTCAGTAAAAGTTTAGTCTGACCTTCATCATCTCTATTTTTTTTCAGTATTTATCTATTCCCTTTTGTTGCCCTTGTTTTATTCTTGTAGTTATTATTGTTGTTGATGTCGTTGTTGTTGGATAGGACAGAGAGAAATGGAGAGAGAAGGAGAAGACAGAGAGGGGGAGAGAAAGAGAGACACCTGCAGACCTGTGAAGTGACTCCACCTGTGAAGTGACTCCCCTGAAGATAGGGTCCTGGGTTAGCTTTGTCTGACAGAGAGATGAGGAACTCGTGGCGGTGTGGTAATACAATTCTTCATTAATGCGGACACTCCAGAGTTGGATATGAGCACAGCGGGTTTAGGCCACGTGGAGCTAGCAAAATGGCTGCCTCCCGCTATGCATGCCAGCCCTTCTCCAGGACTTCTCCAGGTTGGGATGCAGAAGAGAAAGAGAGTGAAACCAGGAACAGCAGCGGGCTTTATAGGGTAACGGAAGTGGCAAGTCAGGAATGGGATTGGCTAGGAAAGAGGGTGGAGAAAAGAGTGTGAAGGTAGAAAGCTTCCATAGCAGCTGTTGTGAAGGTTCTAACCAGTGGGATTAACCAATACCTTGCAGGCAGGGCGGGTCTTAGGCAAAACAATGATTATATAAATAGACCAGAGCATCAGTGATGGAGCAGAACAGGGGTGCTGCCCAACAGTGGGGAGCTGGGGGCTTGAACTGGGATCCTTATGCTGGTTCTTGCGCTTGGTGCCACATGCACTTAACCTGCTGTGCTACCACCTGACTCCCTCCTCTCTACTTGTTATCACTTGCTCACTTAGTGAAGACCAGCCTGCATCACTGTTGTAGTCACCTGCACTATCTCAAACTTTGGCACATAGTCTTTCTATACATTCTTAACCCTTGTATTACATTTTCAATCTTTCTGTTGGGCATTGAGGCCTACTTACAAATGCATCACAATCATACTATAAGCATAGCCAGGGGCTAAAAACTGGAAATTTCCTATCACCTGCAGGCAGTACTATGTGCTCTTAACCAGCTGTGCCACTGTCTGGTCCTCTCCATGCATTTATAAAATGCTTTTTAGAAGATTTTAAGAAACTTTTTGTCAAGTTCTGGCTTGACTTAAAATTGAAGCAACTTATTCTATCATAATTAATTTGAAGAGAAGGTATTTTGAAGTATTCTTTGTTTTTTCAACCCTACTCTAACATGTTTATGAAAGTAATTCAGCAGTGAGATCTGCCATCACCAACAGCAGCCCAGCCCAGGGAACACCGTATACTTGTAGGAAACAATTCATTATCATCTCATAATTTTCATTTAATCAAGCTATGTTATCAGAAATAAAATGTATTTTAATAGTTTCACAATAATTAAATCCATTTTAAGTATCAAACTTAAACTCTAGAGTAGCATATTTGACATCATAAGTCATATTTAGTGGATAAATCACAATCTTGCTCAGAAGTCAGAGATTGTGAAATGACTATTACCCTTAAAAATTAAACAAGGTGTCAAGTGTGGCACAACGGGTATAGTGCATATGTTGGCATGTGCTTGGAACTTGTTGTCACTTAGCAGCCACAGGGACCCAGTGATAACTCTGGTGGCTAATAATGATGATGATAGTAATAATACAAGTGATAGTAATGATAATGATAAATGACAATAATAATTCAACTGATTAAAAATACCCTTTCAGGATCTGGTGCATGATAGCAGAGGAAAACCTAGGGAGTGAGTGTTTTGCAGAAAAACAAATTTTACGCATACACTTGTAAATTATTAATCCTCCTAATAAAAAATAGCCTCTACTAAAGAAAATACCAGTTATAAACACCGGTAAGTGTAATACTTAATGTACTATTTAAGATTCTCCAAATTCGAAAATATAATAGCAACTTTCATTATCTGTTTCTGAGGAAGATAGCATTTCATGAAAAGTTGCTGAGGAAAGCTAAAACTATCTTTCAGATAATTCCAGTACTGTTACAAAGGGTCAACTATAGACACAAAGAGATCAGTCAAACCAAAAGAGGATGAACAGCACAACTCACCTGGATGTTCAATTGATTTGCTATGTGTGTAACCCAGGTTCAAGCCCTGTCACCACCATATTCAAGAAAGCTCTCCTGCCTTGATTTTATTTTCCCTTTCATTTCTCCTCTTTATTTTTCCCTCTTTTCTTTTCCCCTCCCCTTATATCCTCTCCTTTCTGCCCCCTCCCTTCTCCTCCCTTCTTCTTTACTTTCCATTTTCCCTCCCCTCCCCTTGCCTTCCTTCCCCTCCCCTCTCCTTCCCTTATCTTCTATCCTTTCTGTCCCCTCCATTCTCCCCCCTTCCTCTTCACTTTCCATTTTCCCTCCCCTCCCCTTCCCTCTCCTCCCCTCCCATACCCTTCCCTTCCCTTCCTTCCCCTCTCCTCCCCTCTCCTCCCCTTATCTTCTCTCCTTTCTGTCCCCTCCATTCTCCTCCCTTCCTCTTCACTTTCCATTTTCCCTCCCCTCCCTTCCCCTTCCCTTCCCCTCCCCTCTCCTCCCCTTATCCCCTCTCCTTTCTGTCCTCTCCCTTCTCCTCCCTTCCTCTTCACTTTTCCTTTTCCCTCCCTTCCCCTTCCCTCCCCTTCCCACCCTTCCCTCCCCTCCTTTACCCTCTTTTTCCCTTCCCTTCCCTTCCCTTCCCTTCCCTTCCCTTCCCTTCCCTTCCCTTCCCTTCCCTTCCCTTCCCTTCCCTTCCCTTCCCTTCCCTTATTTCCCCTTCCCTTCCCTTATTTCCCCTTCTTTTTCCTTTCCTCTTCTTGCCACCATGGTTATTCCTGAGGCTCAGTGTCTGTGCTATGAATCCACCACACCAGCTGTCCATTTTTCCTTTCTTTCATAAGACAGTGAACAATTAAGAGGTGAGGGAGAGAGACAGCTAGGCATCTACATTACTTGCTTCATTACTCTGAAGCATCTCTTCTGCAAGTGGGGGCTGGAACCTGGGTCCTTGCCTGTGGTAACATGTGTGCTCAACAGGAGAGTCACCACTTGCCCACCTGCATGGTTTCTTTTCCGTGTTCTTTCTCCTTCTGTCTCTGTCTGAAAAAGTCATCTGCAGTGGTGAAACCAAAGAGAGAGAGAGAGAGAGAGAGAGAGAGGGAGATGCTATTCATATGTTCTTATTGCTTTAAAGAAATTTAATGACTAAAATGTTGAGTGTTGCTTACAAAAGCCAGGAGGTAATGCATAATATACATTTATAGCAATGTCAAGCAAGCAAGAGGACCAACTAGTCTTTACATCCTCCCTGATCCAAATGCCAGGTTTCAGTGAGTCTTGTGAGTCACAAGCCTTGGTTTTAAACTATTGTTTTGTAATAGAATTTATATTGTCTAGCCCTAGGGCATGTTATTTGCTGTGCAACCTCTCATACTGTTCAAATTTTCCTTGCTGGAACAATGTTTGTTTTTATGTTTCAAACTAAAAAAGTCTGATGCATGTTTCAGAATTAAGTTATTTCAGGCTGACAAAATAGCTCACTTGGATTGTGTACTGCTTTCAAGACATTGAAGATAACTTTGCTGCTGTGTTATGGTGTGTGTGTGTCTGTGTGTCTATGTCTAAAAAAAAAAAAAGTTTTCCTAGAGTATAGAAACCCTATATGTAACCAAAAGGAAAAAAAATCTGTCAATTCAATCATTTCATATGAAAATCATAGAAATTATCTATACTTGATAAAAATTAAGAATCATCACTTTCATTTTAGCAAGACTGTAAATTAATATATGGTACACAAAAATGTGTTGAGAATATGCTCCAAGGGTATGTAGCAAACTTGAATTAGGAAGTTTTTCATTTTAATTAGTGCAATACAGCAATTTAAAATGGCTTAGACCTACCCCAGTAGGGAAAGATAGAAACAAGCTGGGGGTATAAATCAGCCAGTAAAATCCACATCCAGTGGAGAAGCAATTACAGAAGCAGAGCTCCCACCTTCTGCACTCCCTAAAGAATTTTGGCCCATACTCCCAGAACAGTGAATATTAGGGGAAAATGACCAGAGGACCCTGAATTCCAATTCTATTAGGATCCAGAGAAAGAGAGAGAGAAAGGATACTCAAAAGTAGTAGGTGTGACTTAGAAAAGAAAAGAAAGCAGAACCATAGGAAAAATGGACAAATATATGTAAATCTAGATAGATAGTTATGGAAATAATATTCAATTGATATCTATTATCTTGTGAGAACTAATGCAGTTTCCAATGGAGGGAATGGGAGCATAGAACTCTGGTGGTAGGAAAGATGTGAAATCATACCTCTGTTATAATTGTGTAAATCAATATTAAATAATAAAGTAAAATTAATTAGAACTTTGTGTTTTGTCACTAAGCAAAACAGAGTTCCAGTGTGTATTCACCAAAGTTTGCAATGCGCTAATTAGAAACCCAAGTGCTTTCCCTATTTTTTTATTTGTCTTCAGTTTGTAGGATTCAGTCATCGGGTCTATGACCTCCAGATAATTAATTAACTGTCTTTGATGCAGGTATACTGTTATGTATCTACACTCAATCTCAAGCAGGAAAATAAGTTACATGTGTCTTTTCCATAACTGATCAACTACCGCTCCCATCTTATCTACGTGGAATATCTTTCCATCTAACATCTTAAGAGTTTTAGGTGCCACTGATCTACTATCGGTCCCAATTAATCTTATTGTAACATAGGAAGTTAAGTACATTTTCAGATTTTATAAGCAATAAAATAAAAAATGAAAGAGTAAAAACACAAGAAACCACTTTAGTGTACATAATAATATCCCTGAACTTTAAATATTCAAATCTGGTTGGCTAGAGATCTTATACATAATCTGATGTGGAAGGAGGAAAGCAACTTCTCCCTTTGTTTGAAGTAATATTTTCTTATTATTTTTAATTTTTTGGTATTACATTTATTTATTTATTGGATAGAGACAGCCAGAAATAAACAGGGAAAGGGGAGAGAGAGAGAGAAGAGAGAGAGACCTGCAACACTGCTTACCACTTGCAGAACTTTCCCTCTGCAGGTGGGGACTGGTGGACTCGAACTCAGACCCTTGTGCTTTGTTACATATGTGCTCAACCAGGTATTCCACCACCTGGCCCCTGAAGCAATATATTTTTTAAATAGACATTATTTTGATTTCCTCCCCACTCACACTCTGCTTCATTTAGTCCCATTGTTGAGAAATGTTCATATGCCTTAAGGGTCCAGCATAAATTAAATATCCATTGTTGGATAGTATGCCAGCTCCCCCTGGCTTCTGCTTAATCATATGCCTATATAGGGATTTACTGATCCCATTCAAAGCTTTGGTCTATTTACATAAATCACTTTTACATTTACATAAAACACTCCCTCCAGGGCATTGGTGGTTCAGTGATAGGATTCTCGCCTGCTCCGCCCCTCCTTGTCACACTCTGATTTTCACCAGTCACTTTTCTCTCCACCCTCTCTATATCACATCCTGTTTCCACCCTACTTGGAGAGTATAAAAACAGCTGCTCTTCTGATTAAAGACACTTGGAAATTGCTTTCCGGCTCCAAGAGTTCCAGAGTGTATCTCCTGTGCAGTTAGTGCAGCATGAGTTCCTGATCCCTCTCCCACGCAGCAGCCTAGATCGGCTCCAGTTGAGTTCTCTCCAACCCACAGAGCACTAGCTTGGGAAGAAGTACCCTCAGGCTATCCCGACAATCCATGTTTTCTCTTCCCTATGGTGCAGGCTATTCTGTAATAATAATTTGATATCAAAGTATTTAGTGGCTTGTTCAATGTTTTTCTCTCGCTATATTGGGGATTTAAAGGAGGCAGGAATCTTATATTTATTATTTATTAATTCACGATCTAGTATAGTGGCCAGGTCAGAGTAATCATTAATATAATAGTAATATATTAACATGTACAATTTGCTCCTACTTCTTAATGCTCCATTCACTAGAATCAATTTGTTATGATTATTTGTTATTCTTTGCATCCTGTAAATTCCAAGATAGCAGAAATCCTGTTAAGCCACTTTGAGATGAATACTCTATCTTTCTTATAATGGAAACCATCAATATCTGTTAATTAATGTTCAAAGGGATTTTCTGAGCCCAGACCTCAGGGATTTCATACTTTAAGCTTATATTTATTATAAAAATCTCTGTAAAATTTAGAATATTAAGAGCAAATTCGAATGCCAAGTATGATAGCCACTTTCAAAGAGAGTGGAGAGTCCCTGAGCTTATAAATGAGATACTAGAACATTGAAGCACAATTTATATTTATACTGACTGGTATTGCTATCTACTTGTATGTTTTGAGTATATAGTGATAAGAAAAAGGCCTAGAGGCTGGATAGTGACACAGCGGGTTGAGCATACCTCTTACAATGTGCAAGGACCCAGGTTTGAGCCACCAGTCCCCACCTGCAGGAGAAAAGCTTTGCCAGTGATGAAGCAGGGCCATAAGAATCTCTCTGTCACTCTCCCTCTCTATCTTCCCCTTTCCTCTTGATTTCTGGTAGTCTCTATACAGTAAATAAATAAAGATAATAAACATTTAAATCATTAAAAAAGAAAAAAGAAAAAGATCTATGGGGGCTGGTTGGGCGGTAGCACTGCAGGTTAAGTGCACATGGTGCCAAGCACAAGAATCAGCTAAGGATCCCGGTTTGAGCCCCTGGCTCCCCACCTACAGGGCATTGCTTCACAAGTGGTTAAGCAGGTCTGCAGGTGTCTATCTTTCTCTCCCCCTCTATGTCTCCCCTCCTCTCTCCATTTCTCTCTGTCCTATCCAACAACAACGACATCAATAACAACAACAACAATAATAACAACAACAATGATAAAACAAGAAGGACAACAAAAGGGGAAAAAAAGCCTCCAGGAGCAGTAGATTCGTGGTGCAGGGACCAAGCCACAGCAATAATCCTGGAGGCAAAAAAAAAAAAAAAGTCTATAGGCATGAAAACAAAAATTATTGAGAAAACAATATTTCATTATTGCTTTCAGGAATTGGAAATAGAATTAGAGAAATTTTGGGGTAGGTATAGAGATCACAGAAGATTGAAAAGGAAGAAGATGAAGAAGGCCAAAACTAAATCCTAGGTTTGTCTTTGAACGCTGAGTTCTATATCAAAAACGAATAAAATCTTCCCTCTAATCTATCTGACCATTCATTTAATGGAAGTTTCTAACTCTGAATTATTTAGATTAAAAAAAATTAGGACAGTTATTCTACCTTCTTCTTGCTTAACACTGTTGTCTCTCTGTTCTGAATAATAAAGAATCTGCTGAAAATTTTAGCCAAGATTTGGTAATGTGATGCTGCTTGTAAGTCAAAATTTCCCTGATGGAATTGTCAGGGCTGAAACATGATTTTTCCCTTTCTTTCTTCTTCCTCATCATTATTTATGCTGGTTCCAAGTCTGATGCTTCTGATGTGTCACATAGGATATAACTAAAGCTATATACTGAACCAAACATGCTTAAGGAAAACTTTTGTTTCAGAAAACTGCTCCTGTTGACCCTAGGAAGTAGCTACACATTTTGATATCGTATCTATTTTAATTAAATATTCTTAATGAGTCAAAAAAATGAACTTGAATTTTGATGTTGCTTTGCTGCCATGCTTTCTAACCCTTCTTCTTTTTTTCCATTTATTCATTTATTTATTTATTTACTTTTGTTGCCCTTGTTTTTTATTGTCTTTGTTGGATAGGACAGAGCGGAATGGAGACAGGAGGGAAAGACAGAGGCTGGAGAGAAAGACAGACACCTACAAACCTGCTTCACCAATTGTGAAGGGACTTTCCTGCAGGTGGGGAGTCTGGGGCTCCAACTGGCACCCTTACTCTGGTCCTTGCACTTTGCTCCACCTGTGCTTAACCAGCTGCGCTACCGCCCCACCCCCAACTTTTTTTTTCATTTTTAAATAATTTTATTGGGAGGGTAATGATTTACAATATAGTTGTTGGCACATCATTTCTCATCCCCCCATGACAGATATCTGTGAAACACTCTAACCCTCACTTTTTTTCCCCTGTTCTTAGATGTTTTAAGAAATAAAAGGAATAGAGTCTCTACTCATAAAAAGCTGAGATGTTTTGGTGTGTAGTGGATTTAATAAAAATTTTAATTTTAACTCCTTTTCTTAGTCACTGGTTGCTAAATATAATGACTTCTAAGTGTTTTCAGTATCTAGTTCTATTACGCAGACACAAAAGGATTCCATATCTATTTTTTATGCCATTCCAATGCTAAAAACTAAAATAAAAACAGATGCTGCATAAGTAGAAGCATGCCCAAATGGCCTCAGGCTTTTCTTTCTACAAAATTTATTTCCCTGAAGGGATATTGCACTTACTGATCACCCACCTAAAGTTCAGAGAAAAATTATTATATATGCTTCTTAAAATGGTAGTATTGTTCAGAAGAAAAGGGTACTATAAACTACTACTTGAAAACAAGTCCAACCTGATCATATATCGTTCCTGCTTTTCTCTTTTTACTTCATTGTAATGAATTTTGTGTTAAACAAACATTGCTCCTCAAATACCTGGCAACACTGAGAAAAAAAAATATTAAGAAACAATGTTATGCCAGCTAAAGGCAAGGTCAAAGTATATAGCTCTTTTTCCAAAGGGTACAATAACTTTATTCTATTCAGCTGTTTGGGAAGTGCCAACTAGTGCTAGAGGTTTGCTGATTTTATAGGACTAGGTAATTAGAGATTCCTACTCATTTAGAGTAGTGGAATATGAATACACCCCCAGAAGATTTGTCCGTCACCTGATTCTTATCCTGAAAACACTTTTTGTCTCAGTAGTATGTCTATGATCATATTATCTATTTTAATACATTTGTGCAAGGTGGATAACTAGGTCATTACATTAAAAAATGGGACCCCTCAGTCTCATGGATTAGACCACTTAGCACCTCTTCCATAGTGTCAAATGACAAACTCCTGTGTTTTCAAAATTGGCAAAGTAAATTAAAAATTGACTTTAATTTATTTTGTTATATGGAAGAAGCCAGCTCTTTTTAGTAAATGATAAAATCTCATGTCATGCAACCCATTTTATTTTCTTCTTTTAGTCTTAGAAAAATCAATACAGGTTTTTTTGTATCATAATATCATGTTTTTTTTCTTAAGTTAAAAATTTATAATCTCACCTCTAACATTATCATCTTCACTTTTTCCTTTTCTTCATTGTTATTATTTCTCAACCCTCAGAATCCATCCCTGAACAATTCCTCCACTTCTAGTAAACTTTTTATTTTTCTTAAGTTAGAGATTGAGAAACAGGAGAGGGACAGAGAGGGGTGAGCACAACATACCCCATGGCTCATGAAGATTCCTCTCTCTGTCCCCCAAATCCAAAGATTCCCATGTGGTGGCAGGGGGCTTGAGTCTTGCTCCTTGTGCATGATAAAGTATGTGCTTCATGGAGTGAGCCGTTTCCCGAACCCTCTTTCTTCATTTCTATGCTTATATTTAGCTTCTTTTAAACTTTTTTGTAGACGCTTTAATTTTTTTTTTGTTAGTGAATTTTGCCCTACTTTGTGATTTTTATATTGTATTAAATTCTACTCCAAGTGTTGTTAGAAGATCTTGAGGAGAAAAAAAATGAATAATTTTAAATTCTTTACAGACATCAAAATTAAATATATTCATGTAAAAATCGTATAAAGAGAGCACAATGGGCAATGTGTTCTTTGTGTATTCGTGGTGCTTTCAACACAAAAGGTATCCTATTATTTTTTCATTCAGATCACATGAATATTAAGTGAGAGGAAACTTGAATTTCCATCACTTTGTACAGGAGAGATATATTTACATCACAAGCATCATGTCAAGGTTACTATAGACAGTGTCATCTATATTATACTGTTAGGTGTTTTCTGAATGCCAAGATATAGATGAGAATGCTGTGGAGAAGGTGATGTATTGACTCAGGTGCTGTGGGTAAAGCATTCAGCTCTCTCACTTGTTGGCTGTGAACTATTGATACGGTACATAATCTTTCTGAACCACAATGACCTTATCTGTGAAATGAATATAATTGTAGAATCTGTATTTAGAAAACAGAATAAACCCAAAACTTATTGCCTATACGATATATCTGAGCTGTCTCACGGACCTATTTTCTTTCTTTTTATTTAGTATGAGAGGAAGCAAGGGGCCAGGTGGTGGTGCACCTGGCTGAGCCCACATGTTACCAGGCTTTAGCACCCTGTCCCCACCTGCAGGGGGAAAACTCTGCAAGTGGTGAAACAGTGTTGTAGGTGTCTCTCTGTCCCTTTCCCTATTATTCCCTCCACTCTCCATTTCTGGCTGTTTCTATCCAATAAGTAAATAAAGATAACAAAAATATTTAAGAGAAAGGGGAAGTGACAGTAAAGATACTACAGCACTGCTCCACCATTCTTGGGACTCCCCTGGTTCCTTCCATGTTGTTCCTTTAATACTGCCAGGACTCAAGCCCAGATTCCACACTAGGTAAAGTAAATTCTCTTTTTGGTAAAGTGTCTCCCATCCAAATTTTCAGGTCACATTTACAAAGTTTGTCCCAGAAAACCACCTCATTCAAATGTAAATAATATGAAACTTGGATCTATAATATTCAGGTAACATACTACGCATTATAAGAAAAATGTCTACTTCTGATAATGTGAAGAAAGTAAACTAAAAATTTCTTCTTTTGATGACATGTAATATACAATATTGCAAAATGAATTTTAATACATATCAGAAGCAATATGACAAATAAAATGTACACGATAAAAGAAGCTATAGAGAGAGAGATCTGGGAGGCCGGGTGGTGGTGAACATGGTTGACCACACCTATTATGAAGTGTAAGGACCTGGGTTGGAGCCCCCAGTCTCCACCTGCAGGGATAAGTTTTACAAGTGGTGAAGTAGGGTTGCAGGTGTCTGTCTCTCTCCCTCTTTTTCAGCCCCTTCTCTCTCAATTGCTGGCTGTCTCTCTCCAATAAACAAATAAAGATTAAAATATATGGTTTTTTTCAGTATTTCCTTTTTATAAATATTTTTTAAGAAGGAGGTGGGGAGAAGTTACATGAGCCCAGATTACATCTAGCTGTATAGTCTTATTACAGGATGAACAGTCTGGAATTACTCAGCCATTGCAAGAACATCTCTGTTATAAACTGTTGAATAAGCTTTGTAGCTGACAGCACCTAAAAGAGAGTTGTGAAGAACAAAAATGAACAGTGATTTTCACTTTGTGAGGGTTATGTAACATGTTATAGGCTGTCCTCTTATGTGTTATGGGTGGTATTATTCAGTTTGAAATGGAGTAGAATGTTTTCTATTATTGTTCTGAAACTTAATTACTATAAGAGTCAAGATTCATTTCTAGAAAGAAATGATACAGGCTGATGGGTACATTGTTGGGATTAAGTGATATATTTGTATGATATCCTATAATGCAGCAATGCCTTGATCTGATACTTTTAATACCTGCTGCAAATACTTTTAATAACTTCTCTAAGATTTGTCTTTTAAGCAAACAAAATTAGCATCCAGTCTTAACTATAATTTGAAATTGAGATAGGGTGGAAGAAGGCAACATTTAACTAAAATCTAGAAGTCACACTTTCAGGCTCAGATTTTTGCTTTTTTGGTAGCCAAGTTATGTAATTTTTTAATGAGTTTAAAATCACGGTAGGGAAGCAGGTACCACCTGTCACCCATTTTCTTCTGCAATTGTGACCTAAGCCTGAAATTAACACTCCCTTGGTTTCCCCATTTATCATTCCAAATGCTGAGTACTGAGACTCATGAAACTGGCATCATAAAGGAACCCACACATCCCTTCACACTCCCCCAAACCACTGCCAACCACCCCTGCTTTTCCACAATTGTTCCCCAGGACTGCTTGTCTTTAGCTGTCATCATTATTCATGCGACTCCTCCACTGAGAAGAGATCAAGAGAGTGATTGTTCATGAGTAAGTTGAGCTGGAAACTCAGGAAAAAGCTAGGTTCACAAATAGAAATGCAAAGTTTTGTGGACTGTATTTTTAAGGAGACTTGGGACCAAACTAGAGGTTTTCACTTTTTTTTTTTTCTTTCATCATTTGTGAATGATAAAAACATCCTCTGTGAAGGTGACTCCATAGAGGCAATAACTGTGAAGCCATTTTTCTTATCCATCATTGCCTAGAAAATTCATTTTTTAAATTTTATTTAAGAAAGGATTAATTAACAAAACCATAAG
The DNA here is from genome assembly GCF_950295315.1 of Erinaceus europaeus. Lineage (NCBI taxonomy): Eukaryota > Metazoa > Chordata > Mammalia > Eulipotyphla > Erinaceidae > Erinaceus > Erinaceus europaeus. The sequence continues at coordinate 20,362,966 of NC_080175.1, read as the reverse complement.
GTAAGAGGGGTATAACTCCACATAATTCCCACCACCCAATCTCCATAACACACCCCCTCCCCTGATAGCTTTCCCATTCTCTATCTCTCTGGGAGCATGGACCCAGGGTCATTGAGGGTTGCAGAAGGTAGAAGGTCTGGCTTCGGTAATTGCTTCCTCGCTGAACATGGGCGTTGACTGGTCGGTCCATACTCCCAGTCTGCCTCTCTCTTTCCCTAGTAAGGTGTGTCTCTGGGGAAGCTGAGCTCCAGGACACATTGGTGGGGTCTTCAATCCAGGGAAGCCTGGCCAGCATCCTGATGGCATCTGGAACCTGGTGATTGAAAAGAGAGTTAACATACGAGGCCAAACAAATTGTTGAACAATCATGGGCCCAAAGCTTGGAATAATGGAGAGGAAGTATTAGGGAGGTACTCACTGCAAACTCTAGTGTACTTCTGCTTTCAGGTATATATTTTGCAGTAGTTTATGGATACGTGCGAACATATGCTCTCTCTCACAGAAACTGGTGTATATCTAGGTTTTGGGACTTTGTTAGAAAGTGAATCACCTGAGATGAAATTAGAGTGTACTATAAAAGGAAAGGTCTCACTCGAGTAATGAAGCTGAAGGGTTGTCATTCCACACGTGAAGTCTCTGGACACAGTCTGAGCTGAAGCATGTTGAGGTGGCAACCGTTGCGTTGGTTAGGTTGTGACCGACGGATGCAATATTATTTGATACGGATTGGGAGAGGCATACGGGAAAGTGGGCCCTATCCAAGGGTTCCAGGACTGGGGGAAGTAGGGGCTCTATAGTGGAGATGTGAGGTTCCTGCTGCCTTAGGGTTCAAAAAGACAATCGATAGTTAATGTTATCATCACATTATTTGGTAATTGGGTTAACTTTGAAAAGTCCTTTTGTTATGGTTTGCTGTACAGTAGCTAAAACCTGGAAGCTACCCAGGTGCCCAACAACAGATGAGTGGCTGAGAAAGCTGTGGTATATATACGCAATGGAATACTATGCAGCTATCAAGAACAATGAACCCACCTTCTCTGACCCATCTTGGACAGAGCTAGAAGGAATTATGTTAAGTGAACTAAGTCAGAAAGATAAAGATGGTTATGGGATGATCCCACTCATCAACAGAAGTTGACTAAGAAGATCTGAAAGAGAAACTAAAAGCAGGACCTGATCAAATTGTAAGTAGGGCACCAAAGTAAAAACCCTGTGGTGAGGGGTAGACATGTAGCTTCCTGAGCCAGTGGGGGGTGGGAGTGGGTGGGAGGGATGGGTCACAGTCTTTTGGTGGTGGGAATGGTGTTTATGTACACTCCTAGCAAAATGTAGACATATAAATCAGTAGTTGATCAATATGAGAGGGGGAAAATCAATTGTATGTCTCAAAGTTTTTCAAAACACAAACTGAATCTTTTTAATATACAGGCTGTGTATTTGATATGCGGACTCTCTCAAAAGCCTAGACCAAGTAGATTAGAAGCATCCAATAGCACAGCTGTATACAAGCTACTGGATACTGTACAGAGAATTCATTTTTAAATGATAGCATATCTAGGTGACAACAATAATAGTAGATAGCTTGATTTTTTTTTTTTTTTTACTGTGAACCAGATGGTTAATGGGATAACAAACCCTAAGCATCTAGGCAAAATATCTTGGAAGCTGTAGGAGTTTACAGCTTCCCCCAATTTATCTCACAATTTTCATGGAGATTTCAGTTACCCTAACTTCTCTAACTTCCTACCATAAGTATTCTTAGCTGCTTTTAGAACCCTGAGCCAGGCTTCTTGCTAAATCATTCAATATATATTCCCTACTGATGCCACAAATACATAATTAATTTACTAACTTTTCCTTCACTCAAAACTTATGGGTTGTGATAAAATATCAATTATATGATAAAACATATAGTAATCAACTGACTAGTGTTTACTGGATATTTTTCTTTTTAAACATTTTTCTTCTTTTTTTTTTTTAGCTGGAGAACTTACTTTTATTCTTGTAGTTTTCATTCTAGCAAGTCAATAATCCAGTAACACATTTACAGTTGATATATATATATATATATATATATATATATATAATCAAATCTTTAAATTGTACATAATTATCCTATGGCTCTAGTTTTTATTACTCTCCTTCAAGTCTGAAGTAAATGATCATAATGTTTCACAGACAGTACAAGCCCACTGACAGACACTCAGGCTCAAGTCCTACATGAGAACTAACAGCCAGGGCCAAGCTGACCTGACCCCTGGGGTCCTGGCTCAGGGGACATAGTGAATTTGAAAATCCACAAGACGACATCAAAACTAGAGTGTGCATTATATAAAAACATTTCACAGTAGAATAAAAGGTAGCATTAAAAAGTTACCCAATTTCAGTCATATTATATTGTCTTATAAATTAGCTCTTAAAGTGCCTGATTAACTGGGACTGAATTGCAGATAGTTTTATTTTGGTTTTTTAAAAACTGTTTGCCCGGGGGGTTCCCGGAAGATGGCGGACTGAGAAGCTGCTAGTGGCTTGAGCTCTGACCACATCTCCTGGAAAGAGACTTCACGTGTGGAATGACAACCCTTCAGCTTCATTACTCGGGTGAGACCTTTCCTTTCATAGTATACTCTAATTTCATCTCAGGTGGTTCACTTTCTAACAAAGTCCCAAAACCTAGATATACACCAGTTTCTGTGAGAGAGAGCATATGTTCGCACGTATCCATAAACTACTGCAAAATATATACCTGAAAGCAGAAGTACACTAGAGTTTGCAGTGAGTACCCCCCTAACACTTCCTCTCCACTATTCCATCCTTTGGGTCCATGATTGCTCAACAATTTGTTTGGCTTTGTATGTTAACTCTCTTTTCAGTCACCAGGTTCCAGATGCTATCAGGATGCTGGCCAGGCTTCCCTGGATTGAAGACCCCACCAATGTGTCCTGGAGCTCAGCTTCCCCAGAGACACACCCTACTAGGGAAAGAGAGAGGCAGACTGGGAGTATGGACCGACCAGTCAATGCCCATGTTCAGCAGGGAAGCAATTACAGAAGCCAGACCTTCTACCTTCTGCAACCCACAATGACCCTGGGTCCATGCTCCCAGAGGGATGGAGAACGGGAAAGCTATCAGGGGAGGGGGTGGGATATGGAGATTGGGTGGTGGGAATTGTGTGGAGTTGTACCCCTCCTACCCTATGGTTTTGTTAATTAATCCTTTCTTAAATAAAAAAAAATAATAAAAAAAACTGTTTGCCCAGCATTTCAAAATGGTTTTGCCTTCAGTGTGACCTCTAAAATGTCAGAGTATGCTGTGCGTACTGCACGTGTCTGCTAGGCTGGGCTAGTGGGCTAGTATTTTCCAAGGTGTAATATCAAAATTATTGAATAAAATGTAATTTAAAATCAGCAGGTCACTGATTTCCCTGAAGTAACATCATTAACAAAATATTCCAGGATCATGTTAAGAGTTGATTCAGTACATCCAACTTTTAAGTTTAACTTGAGGGAAGGAAAAAAAACCCTTTCACTTATTTGACTTTTTAATGTCTTTGATTTCTGTTTCTTCAATGGCCATCTCCATTTTCCAAATAATACTAATCTTATTAATTTTGACATGTCTTTATCTGTCTGTCTGTAGGCCCCCTTAGAACTTTTCTAAACTTTCATAATCAAGAGATCTTCTAGCTACAGCCAATCCTAAAACATTCTGAAGAATCCTAGTGGACCTCTTGGAAGTAAACCAGTGGACAGATTTCAGTAATGTCCTCAGTGGAACACAAATAAATGAACATGAGTAGCTTGTTTCTGTCAATCATATTGGGAAGTGATTTTTATTTTTGCAAAACAAGTTTCTCCTTATCTAATTTTATTCCATAGCATAACTGATTAAGAGTTTTCTTCTTAGCACGTTACAACTCAGGATCTAGACCTGGGAGCCAATATATAACACATGTTATCTATGCATTTTCTTCTATTTAAAAGAATATTATTTTTCCCATATTAAATATTAGGGAAACATGTAATATAACTATATAATAATGCAATCACACCTGTTGTATAGAATAATAATCATATACATATTAATTTCATGTTGTTTTACAAGGATAATTTGCATAATATCAACATCCAAATAAACTCATCTTCCCTTTGTTACAAATCAGGAAACCAAAAGCAGCATAATGAGACCAATACTTTGGGGTTCAAAACTTAAAATGGGATATAAATGGAGGGTTGTATGAATATGTATAATATATCTAGCATCCCCAATATCTATTTCCATGCAATTTTCATGGATAATGATATTATACAAAAATGGATTATGTGGGTTTGAGAAATAGTGTAACCACAAGGCATGTGGAAGGTAGTATGGTTTCTCTTTTTCTGTGTGTGAGAGAGAAGGAGAGAAAAAAAGAGAGTCTCTGTCTCTGTATGAAAGTAAAAGTGACTCCAATAACAGTAGAATCACATGTGAAATGCTTTAGTCTCACAAAAAAAAACAAAACAAAACTAATTTGTGGCCTGGGAAGTGGTGTACAGAAAGATTGGTGGGTGCATATAAATGAGGGTCTGACTCCAGTTTCTGCCATTGCTGTGAAAAAAATGATGCTGTGAGTTTCTCTCTTTAGTCTCTTAATATATACAAGTCTTTTTTTTTTAATGATAATCCATATGATAAGGTTATGGAAGATGTCCATGTTTTGTTTTTTAAAATCACTGCTGTACACAGGTCTTATTTCCCTACTGCATCTGCCCTCTTTTGTGTTCTTTTTGGAGCATAAGCATTACACATAAATGTGATTTTTAGAATAAAAATTATTCAGTGTTCCATTAATGAGATAATGTATTTACTTGTTATGAGAATAAACACAGCTGCAAAATGGACCATAAAGAAATAGATGACTTGCAGATTTCTGTGCCCAATGTGTCAAATGTAATTGAGAAATAAATTAAATGATCCATCTGCTTGCTATCATCTACTCCTTTATTTTTGTCAGTATCCAAGGTTCTTAAAACTGGTAAGAATTACTTATACTAATTACTCACTAAAAAATCCACATAGAAATTAAATGTCTCTGTAATACAATTATTCCAACCTTTAACATACTGTGTTTCTTTCTGACACTCAAATCCAATGACTAAGGTGAACTCTTTCTCCTTATTAATGTTTTCACTTTATCATGCCAATACTATTGAATTTTCTCTTTATTAAGGTCTTATAGACACTTCTTAAATAATATATCATTTAACAGGCTTAACAGTAATCCAATCTATTATGGTAGTATTGCTTGCCAAGGGAAAGAAAAACAAGGAATAAAAATAAAATAAGCAAGTAAACATTAGAAAATAACTTCTTGATTTATATGGGTTAGGAAAAAATAAGACACAATTTGCCTGCTAGTAATATTCACAGGTAATGGTTAAAATAACCAATATTCACTTGAATTAATTATAATACACTGTTATAATTATCCCATTAAGAAACCAAAAGTTGATTCTGAGGAGAGCAGCAAACTTCTTGATTTTATTTTTTTTGTTTTAATTAGTTTTTATTTAAGAAAGGATAAATTAACAAATCCATAGGGTAGGAGGGGTACAACTCCACACAATTCCCACCACCCAATCTCCATATCCCACCCCCTCCCCTGATAGCTTTCCCATTCTCTATCCCTCTGGGAGCATGAACCCAGGGTCATTGTGGGTTGCAGAAGGTGGAAGGTCTTGCTTCTGTAATTGCTTCCCTGCTGAACATGGGCATTGACTGGTCGGTCCATACTCTGGGGAAGTTGAGCTCCAGGACACATTGGTGGGGTCTTCAGTCCAGGGAAGCCTGGCTGGCATCCTGATGGTATCTGAAACCTGGTAGCTGAAAAGAGAGTTAACATACAAAGCCAATCAAATTGTTGAGCAATCATGGACCCAAAGGTTGGAATAGTGGAGAGGAAGTGTTAGGGGGGTACTCACTGCAAACTCTAGTGTACTTCTGCTTTCAGGTATATATTTTGCACTAGTTTATGGATGTGTGAACATATGCTCTCTCTCACAGAACCTGGTCTATATCTAGGTTTTGGGACTTTGTTAGAAAGTGAACCACCTGGGATGGAATTAGAGAATACTATGAAAGGAAAGGTCTCACCCGAGTGATGAAGCTGAAGGGTTGTCATTCCACACGTGAAGTCTCTGGACACAGTCTGAGCTGAAGCATGTTGAGGTGGCAATTGTTGCGTTGATTAGGTTGCGATCCGCAGATGCAATATTATTTGGTATGGATTGGGAGAGGCATGCGGGAAAGTGGGCCCTATCCTAAGGTTCCAGGACTGGGGGAAATATAGGCTCTAAAGTGGAGATGTGATGTTCCTGCTGTCTTGCAAACCCTAACAAAAGGACTTTTCAAAGTTAACCCAATTACCAAATAATGTGATGATATCCATTGTCTTTTTGAACCCCAAGACAGCAGGATTTTCTTAGATAGTTTCACATTTAAGCCTCTTTGCTCTGGATCCTTTACTTGTATTTTTTCAGCTCCAAGTTAACTCTAAAATAATTCTATAGAAATTTACAGAATTTGGTATGCAATAGAGGGGAATAATTACTCCTTATTGGCACTTTTTTTTAATGTAAGAAAGGATAAATTAACAAATCCATAGGGTAGGAGGGGTACAACTCCACACAATTCCCACCACCCAATCTCCATATCCCACCCCCTCCCCTGATGGCTTTCTCATTCTCTATCCCTCTGGGAGCATGGACCCAGTGTTGTTGAGGGTTGCAGAAGGTGGAAGGTCTGGCTTCTGTAATTGCTTCCCCGCTGAACATGGGCATTGACTGGTCGGTCCATACTCCCAGTCTGCTTATTGGCACGTTTTGTTGTTGTTGTTGTTACAAGTGAAATTCATGTTCACTGTAAAAAGAAAGTGGAATAAATATAAAGATCAAAAAGAGAGGGAGTCAGGCGGTAGCACAGTGGGTTAAGCACACAGGGCGTGAAGCGCAAGGATTGGCATAAGGGTTCTGGTTCCAGCCCCTGGCTCCCCACCTGCAGGGGAGTCGCTTCACAGGAGGTGAAGCAGGTCTGCAGGTGTCTCTCTTTCTCTCTCCCTCTGTTTCCCACCCCCTCCATTTCTCTCTGTCTTATCTAACAACGATGACATCAATAACAACAACAATAAAAAAGCTTTTAAAAAAATCAAAAAGAGAAGAAACAAAAATCACTTAATTCTCATCAAATAAATATAACTGGTATTAAGACCTTCTTTATTCTTCCAACATTTTTTACACAGTGCACATATTTTAAAGTTAATGTGAGGTTGTTTTGTGAAATAATTTTTCAATTAACAAAACAGTGAATTCCGTATTATAAGTAGATAAGAGTATTTTGAATCTATCAATACACCCACAGCATCAGTTTAATGTTTGTCATTTTACATTGCTCTGTATCATCTGTGTATATTGCCAGTGTGTTTGATTACATTTCCTTCTGACCACTCTCCTATTTTCTAGTAAGAGAACTAGTATAAGACTCCCTCTAATATGAAGGGATAATATACATGTTTGAGAGGGTCTATAGTTCAATTGCTATTTTTTTTTTATCTACTAGAAAACTGCTCAGCTCTGTCTTATGGTGGTGCGGGGGATTGAACCAGGGACTTTGGGGCTTTCAATTCTCAGGTGTAACAGAGTATGTTTGCATAACTATTATGCGATATCTCCACCCAGTGACAGAAATTCTCCTATCCAATCTTAGAAGTCAATTTTTCTGAGTCATGGACCCCTTGGAATATACCTAAAATATACTTCCTAGCTTCTTCTAAAAATAAAGACCCCAAATTTCATCTGATACACTCTTACCAGTAGGTTCCTAATTATTAAACAATTTGTTCTGTTTTATATCTGTTTTCAAATGTACATATATATATATGTACATTTGAAAATAATATATGTAACATATATTATTATTTTTTTTTTTGCCTCCAGGATTATTGCTGGAGCTGGGTGCCTGCACTACGAACCCACTGCTCCTATTTTTCTCTTGTTGCCATTATTGTTGTTGTTGCTGCTGTTGTAGTTGTTGGATAGGACAGAGAGAAATCAAGAGAGGAGGGGAAGACAGAGGGGGGCAGAAAAAGTTAGAGACCTGCAGACTTGCTTCACCGCTTGTGAAGTGACCCCCCACACACACAGGTTGGGAGCCCTGCTCCAACCAGGATCCTTATGCTGGTCCTTGTGCTTGGCACCATGTGTACTTAACCTGCTGTGCCTGGCCCCCGGTACTTTATATTTTAATGCTTTTCAGTCACCAAATTTCAGATGTTTCTAGACACCACCTTGACTTCCCTGGGCAGACGACCATACCATTGTGTCCTGGAACCTCACCTACCCAGACCCCTACCCCACTAAGGAAAGATAGAAACAGGCTGGAGGCATGGAATCAACCTGTCAATGTCCATGCCCAGCAGAGAAGTAATTACAGAAGCCAGACCTCCCACCTTATGCACCCCATAAAGATCTTTGTACCATACTCCCCAAAGGATAAAGAATAGGGAACATTCCAGTGGAGGGGATATGAAACTCTGGTAGCAGAAATTGTATGGAATTGTATCCCTTTTATCCCACAATCTTGTCAATCATTATTAAATCACTATTAAAAACTTAAACAAAAGTGAAAGAAAAAATAAATAAAAGTCAGTTTTTCTGAGTTTATTTAGGCATAGCTAACTATATATATATGCTATTACCTAATAAATATACTATTTTTAATGATAAAACTCTTTGCATATTTCAGATAATTAGTTTCCTTATAACAAAGGTATGTGAGAACAGTGAGAAAAACAGCTGTAGGGTATTAGAGCAGGATGGCAACAAAGCAAGGAATACCAGCAGCCATCAGAAGTAGAAAAGGCAAGACACAAATTGTTATTTGGAGTCTATTGGAGGAACTAGTTCTGCTGACAACTTGACTTTAATTCTGTAAAATTCATTTAATATACTGACCTTCAGAAATACAAGAACACAAACTTGTATTGTCACTATGTTCAGGATAATTTGTTACAGCAGAGGCAAGAAACTAAGTACCATGAAACTAGATGCATAGCATGATGTAGGTATTCAATAAATATTTAATGAATAGATTCCTTATAAAACAAGTAAAAATAGAGTCCATTAAGTCACGTTAATTTTAAACTTCTTGATCAATTGTCTCAAGAAATTATTAATTTTAGATATGCATTCTCCCACAGAAAATAAACATATTCTAAAACTGTGGATGTATCTAAATTAAAATTTAATTTTTTCTTTTTAAGTTTTAACTTATTTATTTTTCCTTTTGTTGCCCTTGTTGATTTTTATTGTTATTGTAGTTATTATTGATGTTGTTATTGATGTCGTCATTCTTAGATAGCACAGAGAAAAATGGAGAGAAGAGGGGAAGACAGAGGGGGGGAGAGAAATATAGACACCTGCAGACCTGCTTCACCACCTGTGAAGCAACTCCCCTGCAGATGGGGAGCTGGGGGCTCGAACCAGGATCCCCACGCCAGTCCTTGCACTTTGTGCCACCTGCGATTAACCCACTGTGCTATCGCCTGACTCCCTCTAAATTACAGTTTAGATACTTGTCCATCAGTTCTTCTTCTAGCGTTTGCCCTTCTTCCGTAGCCAGTCAACAGGTCAGGTTGAAAGCTGTCAGGAGCTGCTTGTTGCTGGCTTTGAAAGTGACTGGGATCCATGTGGATTCAGTCAGCTAGGAAGGATCGTCAGTTTCCCCAATGAATGGGTACTCACGGGATGCACCACGAGAAGGTCGATCCAATGCATCCCTGTCCATCAGTTAGAGGTCAGAGTGGATACTACTGTGGTGATATTTTTGTAAAACAGGAAAAATAAATCACAAAAAATGAGAAGATACCCACTGGTTTTAGTGGTCTAGTTTTTATAGTACCACAAATTCCTAGGTGAAGGTATCAGTTTGTAATGCTTATGAAATATATCTCTGCTTTGATGAGCAAGATTTGTGGGAATGTGTTTTCTTATCCAAATTCATGTATCTTGCCACTTCTTTCTGCTTTTTTAAAAAAAATCTGTTCAGGTAATCTGTTCTGCTTTATATCTTAATGTTGTTCAGCCACCATATTGCAGATGCTACTATGACACAAACCTGAGTTCCCTGGGCCGAGGTCCTCACCAGTGTGTCTTGGAACCCCACCTCTCCAGAGGCCTATCCCCCTAGGGAAAGATAGAAACAGGCTGGGGGTATGGATTGACTTGTCAGTGCCCATGTCCAGAGGAAAAGCACTTACAGAAACCAGACCTCCCACCTTCTGAACCCCATAAAGAATTCTGGTTCATATTACCAAAGGGATAAAGAATAGGAAAAATTCCAGTGGAACGGATGGGATATGAAACACTGGTGATGGGAATTGTCCCACTCTTATCCAACAATATTGTCAATAATTATTAAATCAATAAAAAATCTGTTCAGGATACACACACACACACTACACCCACATGTATAATAATCATCATGTTAACACAGAAATTTGGAAAGGAAGACAACGTCTTCTGTTTTATAATCTATAATTTATAAGAGATGGTCCTCTTTCATTCACATGGGACCCAGAACTCTAAATGCAAATCATTGTAATTTACTTATTATTTTTTAAATTTATTAATCTTATTTATTTGATAGAGACCGCCAGAAAATGAATGGAAGTGGGACATAGAGAGGGAGATATAGAAATCCTGTAGCACTGCTTCACCACCCATGAAGCTTTCCTCTGAATGTGGGAACTGGGAGCTTGAGCCCAGTTCCTTGTGCATTGTAATGTGTGTTCAACCAGGTGCACTGCCATCTGGACCCTAATTGCTAATTTCTAAGACTAAATTTGATAGCAATTAAAGGCAAAAATAAGGATAACACTTCAACCACAGTAATGTAATTTATGTTTTTTTTTTCTTTTTTCATTCTGCCTTATGCCTTTTCTTTCTGTTGATATAGATGTGTTTGGTCTGGAGTCACATAATTTCTCTCTCTTTTTATCTTTCTTTGATACACATATACACACACACACAGATATATATATATATATATATATATATATATATATATATATATATCATATGACTGAGTGTATACCATTTTTTTCTTCCCCAGTACTGCTGGAATAAAAAACAGAAACAGATCTAGGTAGAAACCAGATAGCTTCACATTAGATCACACAACTTGTATGTCTGAGGCCCCAAATGGCCCATGTTCCATTCCTAGCACCACCATATGTCACAGCCCACTTATGTTCTCATCACAGTAAAATTATAAATATTTAAGCTCTAAATTAAAAAGAACATATTCCTTAGCAAAAGGAATAGAAAATCAGTTTGTATGAGACCTATACTGGTACTGCTTCCCTGTTCAAGTCAACACCCTACCCCACCCCACCCCCTCTTTTTCTTTAAAATGTATTTAGATTTAAATACCTCTTGAAATAATCCTCTAGGCTGGGGATCAATACACTCATATCCTACTCCAGATTTCTGTCATGCATTTGGATACAAAAAAATGGAAAGCCTAATACTAACTGGCTTAAACAATGAACACATTCATCATGCAAAGAGTTTGGCATTTCAATAATTATTAACACAGAAGCTTAACAATGCCATCACATCTTGTGTTCTTTTTCCAGCATGATTGTATTTGCCTTTGCCAAAATGTTGGGTCCTCTAATGACCACAAATGATCCACCACATTCCCATGTGTCATACAAATAGGTATACAGTCATCCATCCAATGATATAGAACTATCTCTTTCTGTGTGTTTCTTCTTTTTTTAATTTATTTTTATCACTCAGGGATTAATTGTTACAGTATAGTTGATGGCACATAGGTACAATTTTTTCTTCTCTCCATGGTAGGTGTTTCCCCCAAAATATTGTTTTCCCCAGTCTAGGTCCTTTCCCACTATCATGTATTTGTACCCATCAGTTCTGTCCCTTCCTATCTCAGAATTATTTGCTTTGGGAATGGGGGTAGATAGCATAATAGTTATGCAAGGAGACTTTCATGCCTGAGGCTCCAAAATCCCCATGTTTAATCCCCAGTACAAGTGCTCTGGTAAGAAAGAAAAAAAAAGTTTGTATTGGTCAAAACATCATACACAGTTCCAATTTAATTTTGTGTTCTTCCTTTCTGTCTTTATTTCTTAAGTTCCACTTATGACTGAGCTCATCCAGTGGCTAAAGAGGTAGGTCATCAAATAGATAGTATGCTTTGAGACCCCACATTCCATCTTCAAGGCCAGATATTCCAAAGCAATTCTCTAGTCTTATGTTTTTCATAAAATTAAGAAATAAGACACAATTGATTATTAAACTAAAAGTTGAGAAAACAATGAGTATTCAGTGGACAGACAACAAGCAGGTTGTAGGGATAAGTATTTTCTGGGGGAATAAACAGTTCTTTAACTTTTTTATTTTTTTTTAAATTATCCAATCTTTATTGATTGGATAGAGACAGAGAGAAATCAAGAGGGTGATAGAGACGGAGAGAGACAGACACCTGCAGTACTACTTCATCACTCGCAAAGCTTTCCCCCTGAGGAACTGGGACTTGAACCTGGATCCTTGTGCATTGTAGCATTGTAGTATGTGGGCTTTACCAGGTGCACAACCACCTGGCCCCTACAGTTAACTTCCTAAATACACTTTTTGGCTTTTATTCATTTTGATGTGACCTAGGATTCAAATCAATGAAGCAAGTTTCTTTAGTATTTCTTATAAATCTAGTTTAGTGGTAATGGATTAGTTCAGTTTTTGCTTATTTTATGAGCTTGTTGTTTCTCCTTCAAACTTGTTCAGTAATTCAGCAGGATAAATAATTCTTTTGTGGAGTTTTTTTCTATTTAAAACTTTAGCCGTATCTTGCCGTCTATCTGGCTTTTAGAGTTCCTGTTGAGAAATTTGCTGATAGTCTTAAGAGACTTGCCCTTAACTGGGACAGTTTCTCTTTTTCCAACTTTCATCCTCCCCCTTCCCCCACTCTGACTCCAATTCTTGCCATTTTAACTATAAGGTGACTTAGAAAACTTAGGACTGCAGTCATTTTTCTTGGAGATCTTTCAATTTCCCAGCTTTGGGAAGTGGGGGCCTACCTTCTTAATATAGGAAAATTCTGAGCTAATATTTCTTCAAATATGAATTATTCCCCCTCTGTTTTTCCTTCTACCCTTGTGATGGTAATGTTTCCTTTCTCACTGTCCCATATATGTGATATTATCCACATTTATTTATTTATTTATTAGCGAGCTGATTTTATTATTTATTTATTAACTAGCTGATCTCTTCTACCTTATACTATAGCCTTCTACTTTGCAGTTAGTATCTGCCTTCGTGCAGGACTCCCCCTTTGGGAAATGTAAGTGTCTATTTATGTGTGCTTACTTTTTTTTCAAAAATTTTATCTTTATTTATTGGATAGAAACAGCCATGAATCAAGAGGTTAGGGGGAGATAGATAGATAGATAGATAGATAGATAGATAGATAGATAGATAGATAGGAGAGACCTCAGCACTGCTTAACTACTTGTAAAGTTTTCCCCCTGCAGGTGGAGATTGGGATCTTGAAGGCTCTTTGAGCATTGTAACATGTGAGTTCAACCAGGTGTGCCACCACTCAGCCCCTTGTGTGCTTACTTTTAACTAAGTTAGCACATTCTTTGTTCTTACGATCACTGCTAGTTGTTACTGTTAAAAAAGAAATTTACGAAATATAGTATTTGATTAAATTGGGCAACAGACAAGTTGGAAAAGGCTCGGTCTGGGATGAGGAAGGAAATGGATAGTATGCAACTAACATGCATACAGGAAGTTTGAGAACACTGTCAACTGGGGTAAAATGGAAAATAGAATCTATAATGCACTGGGAATGGTTAACAATAGACAGATATGTAGAGGTGTTAACTCTTCTGTTTTAGTGATAGATGATAAGATATAGATATCTGTCAACTGAGAAATATAAACAAATAACTATTTAGGTTTAAAGCAAATGTTTATGAACTATAAATGAATTAGGGCTTTGTAGATTAAAAAAATAAAATTATATTTTATTATCATATGACCCAGAATGCAAGTGCCTCTCTCAGTAAAAAAAAAATGCATCAGGATAAATAACATTTAAGTGGTTGAAAATCAAGGCCCTTTATTAAGATTTCAAGAGCATTTAAAACCATGCTTCACAGCCCCTTTTTACAAGACAAAGAGGCTTTTATTTATTTTTATTTTTTATTTAAGAAAGGATTAATTAACAAAACCATAAGATAGGAGGGGTATAACTCCACACAATTCCCACCACCCAATCTCCATAACCCACCCCCTCCCCTGATAGCTTTCCCATTCTCTATCCCTCTGGGAGCATGGACCCAGGGTCATTGTGGGTTGCAGAACGTAGAAGGTCTGGCTTCTGTAATTGCTTCCCTGCTGAACATGGGCGTTGACTGGTCGGTCCATACTCCCAGTCTGCTTCTCTACAAAGAGGCTTTTAAAAATCTTAAACATGTTACCTGCTGTCTCTGGCTGTCAGCCCAAATAGAGAGGAACTTGTTCCTAAGAGATTTTCAAGTATGACTTCTTTGCATCAACTGGACATCCAGGATATCCAGTAAAATCCTAAAAAGATTTTCACTAAGTTGCTAAGAAGAAAAATAATAAATGACTCAAAATATTATACTAGGGGGAAAGTAGACAGAGGGGTGCAGAAAATCATTCTCAGGTAAGAATGAGCAAAATTCAAGGCATGAATAAATTTCCAACAGGAATTTTGGAATCATACTGTATCATTGGGTATAACGAACCTCTTCATACACTCTATTAAAAAAAAAAAGAATTATCTACTTGTTTTCCTACCTTTTGCATGAGTCAAAAGTCATTCTACTTTCTATCAAGATAAATCAGTTGCATTGGTCAGAAGTATGACTGAAGGAAATAGAAGAGGGTTTTTGGTACAAGATGATCTGTATTTTTATCTCACTTCCAACAGTTACCAATTCAGTATGTCAGGAACATATTTACACTGCTTGAACATTAGACTTCTACTGAAGTGGGGGATAACACGACCAATATTGTGGAATTTTCAGGAGGAATAAATGAAATGTCTCCATAAACATTCCTACTTAGTAAGTTGCCTGACATATAGTAAGTAGATGGTAAATGTTACCTTGAATCAGGGGTAAAAAAAATCTGTGCTCCATGAGTAAAATCTAGATAAATCTTTGGCAATATAGACTTATTCTGGGGTTTCTATGATTTTCTTCTTTCTGAGACTCAAGGACTATGCTAAATATTTTTCTGGTTGATACTCAGTAATAATGAATCTTAGTGAAACACTGTCCTCTTTAGTAAAGTTGACGTGACTAGAAAAAAACTTACTTATTGTTGAAAAGCTTAATTTTATCTGCCTACTAAATCTACAGTAGAGAAGAGGATAGGCAGATGATGGAACAATTAACATAAACAGAATTTGCCTTGAATGGACAGCTTTCCCATATAAGGAAAAGATGTGTGGCCTTCTAAGAAGGGTAGCTGAAATTTGTTATTAGTTGGTACTTTTTGATAAAGCAAGCTAATTATTTCCAACAACGACAAAAAAATGATCTCTGATTAAAAATGAGTCTGTAAAATTTTAAGAATATATTCATTTGGTTAAATAACTTCAGATAATATAATATACTTCTTGAGTAACTATGCTAAGTGTTGTTAAATTTTCGGAGGCTCTGGCCGTGCGGGTTAGCTTCACGGCGGGTAACAGAGACGCGGAGACAACAGCTGGGCAGGGAAGCTGTATTTCTTTATTCAGGAACAAAGATTCATAAACTAAGACAAACTAATCACAAAACAGAACTCTGCTCTCTTTGCGGCGGCGCAAGCACTCTCTCTTACTCTGGAACTCAGGAACCCAGGAACTCTGTCTCTCTGGCACTCTCTCTTACTCTGTAACCCTGAAACTCTCGAACTCAGGAAGTCAAGAACTCTCGGACTCAGGAACCCTCTCTTACTATCGAACTCTGAAACTCTCACACTCTCGAACTCAGGAACCCTCTCCCCGGGTTTCTTGGGGCGGGGCCAAGCAGGCCCGCGAAATTAACAGGACTCATCTAATTCTCTTGGCGGGGGAGAACTAGAACCCAATGTAAAGCATACAACAGCTAAGCACAGGTACATTGAATGCAATACAAAGTCTTGCTAAATGTTTTGTTAGTTAACTTAGGGAGAAGTTGAAAGCTATGCTAGAGAACTTATAATAATATATGTTAATATCCTGAGGGATCAGCAGTAGGTTAGATATTCACAAAATGCAAATCTGTGACACTGAAACAGTAATGGTCAGACACAAGAAAAAAGCATCTGTGCTTGATTAGAAGGCTTTTCGTTTTAAGTAGATTGGCTCTGAGAAACACACAATTTGGGTGCCAGGTGGCAGCGGGTTAATTGATGGCACCCAGGACTGGAGTAAGGATACCGGTTTGAGTCCCTGCTCCCCACCTGCAGGGGGGTCGCCTCACAAAGGTTGAAGCAGGTCTTTAGGTGTCTCTCTTTCTCTCCCCATCCGTCTTCCTGTCATCTCTAAATTTCTCTCTGTCCTATCCAATAGCAATGAAAACAACAATAACAACAACAATGATAAACAACAAGGACAAAAAAAGGGAAAAATAGCCTTCAGGAGCAGTGGACTCATAGTTCAGGTACCCAGCCTCAGGAAAAACCCTGGAGGCAGAAAAAAAAAAAAACACAATTTAAGAAAAGGCAAGGTATTATCTCATATCCTATACCTAAGTTTTATAGAAGCAGTACCTTTTATAGGTTAAAGGAATCAAAAGGTGTGAGAAAAGAAATAGTTTGGTGGGTGTTGTACCTAAAACTCACATTCTAAATCTTTGGAAGAGCCTAATTAGAAGTCAGACCTCCTGGCTCTGTATGACAATGATTAGACAATTCAAATTAAAATTCTTTTTTTTTATATTACCTGTATTTTTTATTTATGTATTCTTTAAAAAAATTTTTTTTATTTAAGAAAGGATTAATTAACAAAACCATAGGGTAGGAGGGGTACAACTCCACACAATTCCCACCACCCAATCTCCATATCCCATTCACTCCCCTGATAGCATTCCCATTCTCTATCCCTCTGGGAGTATGGACCCAGGGTCACTCCAAAGCTAACCTCATCAAAGGGAGGATTGCAAAAGCTGAATAAGGGCAAGAGACTGGCATACTTTAACAATGACTCTTTAGTCAATATCAGGCCACCCCATCAGCTGGGGCTCTATTCGGGAAGTTCTGTGATTCCCAAGCAGACATGATGAGCCTAAACCTAGAATAAATTCTTCTCTCCATTGTTACTTGTCATTTCTATCAGGAACAACACAATAGACACCTTTGTGGGCCCCCATCAGACCTTTCCCTCAACTTGCATCAACAATGGTAGAAAATGTTCCATCCTCTGCAGGGAGGCTGGACAATATACTCTATGCTACACCTGAGAAATATGGGTCCTGATATTATGGCAGCTTGGAATGTTCCTACTTATGACCACAGAATGTGAGCTCAGATCTACAGGGATGCAGAGGTCACATAGGCTCCTAAGCTGAATATGGGTCCCAGATAACATCAAATCAATGGAGTTTACATGCAATAATATTATATACCTTTCCCACATTTGGGAGCTACTCTCTTCCCTGATCCAGCTCTCTGGTCCTTTTTCCAGCTATGATATTACTTCCCCAGAAAAGAACTAGTATCCACCTGCATATCAGATTTCAGGCATAGGCAAAAACAAAACAAAACAAAACAATAACAACAACAACAACAACAAAAACCCACTAGTATCACAATAGGTCCTTTGGTATATAACTAAAATATACCTACTACTATATATCTACAAAATGAAGAGCCCCTCAACACTTTATCTGTACTATTCCAGCCTTTAGGTCCATGATTATTCAACAATTTGTTTGGCTTTGTATGTTAACTCTCTTTTCAGCCACCAGGTTCCAGATGCTAGCATGATGCCAACCAGACTTCCCTGGACAGACAAGCCCACCAATATGTCCTGGAGCTCTGCTTCCCCAGAGCCCTTCCCTACTAGGGAAAGAGAAATACAGGCTGGAAGTATGGATCAAACTGTCAACACCCATGTTCAGCGGGGAAGCAATTACAGAAGCCAGAACTTCCACCTTCTACATCCCACAATGATCGTGGACCCATACTTCCAGAGGGTTAAAGAATAGAAAAACTATCAGTGGTGGGGATAGGATACAGAGTTCTGGTGGTGGGAATTGTCTGAAGTTGTACCCCCACTTATCCTATGGTTTAGACAATATTTCCTTTTTATAAATAAAAAAATAAATTTAAAAAGAGAGTGGATAATGCAAAAACCTTAAGGAGCTGGTTACTTACATCTTTATACTGGAATTGAGGGGTCTTTATTACTGTTGAGTGTCTTTCACTTGTTTGGTTGTTGAAATTTCACAAAGGACTGAAGGTCAGATACAGATTATCTCAATAATATAATAATGAGGAAAAGTTCTACAATGTCAACTAATTTGAGAATCTGACTTTTAAAGGGCATTTAATATAAAGTTAAAATAAAAGTAACATTGCAGATTTATGCCATTATTACTTTATGTTTTAATGCATGTACTTTATGATAGAAGATAATGCTTATAGAAATATCGAAACTCTTTGGTACTAATATCCTTTTGCCAGACTCTGAGAAGGTATGAATCTGATATGAACTGCTAGATTTTCAGGAGCACCCAAACAAAATTGTGTTAGTGACTTGGAAATGACATTTCTGGTTTGAGTGTATCTCTTTTTTTTATTATTTAAGAAAGGATTAATTAACAAAACCGTAGGGTAGGAGGGGTACAACTCCACACAATTCCCACCACCCAATCTCCATATCCCATCCCCTCCCCTGATAGCTATTCCATTCTCCATCCCTCTGGGAGCATGGAACCAGGGTCATTGTGAGTTGCAGAAGGTAGAAGGTCTGGCTTCTGTAATTGCTTCCCCGCTGAACATGGGTGTTGACTGGTCGGTCCATACTCCCAGTCTGCCTCTCTCTTTCCCTAGTAGGGTGTGTCTCTGGGGAAGCTGAGCTCCAGGACACATTGGTGGGGTCTTCAATCCAGGGAAGCCTGGCCAGCATCCTGATGGCATCTGGAACCTGGTGATTGAAAAGAGAGTTAACATACAAAGCCAAAGAAATTGTTGAGCAATCATGGACGCAAAGGTTGGAATAGTGGAGAGGAAGTGTTAGGGAGGTACTCACTGCAAACTCTAGTGTACTTCTGCTTTCAGGTATATATTTTGCAGTAGTTTATGGATACGTGTGAACATATGCTCTCTCTCACAGAAACTGGTGTATATCTAGGTTTTGGGACTTTGTTAGAAAGTGAACCACCTGAGATAAAATTAGAGTATACTATGAAAGGAAAGGTCTCACCCGAGTAATGAAGCTGAAGGGTTGTCATTCCACATGTGAAGTCTCTGGACACAGTCTGAAGTGAAGCATGTTGAGGTGGCAATCGTTGCATTGCTTAGGTTGTGATCGGCAGATGCAATATTATTTGATATGGATTGGGAGCGGCATACAGGAAAGTGGGTCCTATCCAAGGGTTCCAGGACTGGGGGAAGTAGGGGCTCTATAGTGGAGATGTGATGTTCCTGCTGTGTTAGGGTTCAAAAAGACAATGGATAGTTAATGTTATCATCACATTATTTGGTAATTGGGTTAACTTTGAAAAGTCCCTTTGTTAGGGTTTGCTGTACAGTACCCAGTATCTTGTATATAGCTGTGCTATTGGATGCTTCTGATCTACTTGGTCTAGGCTTTTGAGAGAGTCCGCATATCAAATACACAGCCTATATATTAAAAAGATTCAGTTTGTGTTTTGAAAAACTTTGAGACATACAATTGATTTCCCCCTCTCAAATTAATTAACTACTGATTAATATGTCTACATTTTGCTAGGCGTATACATAAACACCATTCCCACCACCAAAAGACTGCGACCAATACCTCCCACCACCTCCCACCCCCCACTATCCCAGGAAGCTGCATGTCTACCCCTCACCACAGGGCTTTTACTTTGGTGCCCTACTTACAATTTAGTCAGGTCCTGCTTTTAGTTTCCCTTTCAGATCTTCTTAGTTAACTTCTGTTGATGAGTGGTATCATCCCATACTCATCTTTATCTTTCTGACTTAGCTCACTTAACATAATTCCTTCTAGCTCTGTCCAAGATGGGTCAGAGAAGGTGGGTTCATCGTTCTTGATAGCTGCATAGTATTCCATTGTGTATATATACCACAGTTTTCTCAGCCACTCATCTGTTGTTGGGCACCTAGGTTGCTTCCAGGTTTTAGCTATTATGAATTGTGCTGCTATGAACATAGGAGTACACATTTCTTTTTGGTTGGGTGTTATGGAGGCCTTGGGGTATAACCCCAGGAGAGGAATTACTGGATCATATGGAAAGTCCATGTCTAGCCTTTGAGAGGTTTACAGACTGCTCTCCACAGAGGCTGTTCCAATTTACATTCCCACCAGCAATGTAAAAGGGTTCCTCTGTCCCCACAACCTCTCCAGCATTTGTTGCTGCTGTCCTTTTTGATGTATGCCATTCTTACAGGAGTGAGGTGGTATCTTAGTGTTATCTTAATTTGCATTTCTCTGACAATCAGTGACCTAGAGCAGTTTTTCATATGTTTGTTAGCCTTTTGGATCTCCTCTGTAGTGAATGTTTTGTTCATATCCTCTGCCCATTTTTGCATGGGGTCATTTGCTTTTTTGGTGCTAAGTTTGCTGAGCTCTTTATACATTTTGGTGATTAGTTTCTTGTCTGATGTATGGCATGTGAAGATCTTCTCCCATTCTGTGAGGGGTCTCTTTGTTTGTTTAATAGTTTCATTGGATGTGCAGAAACTTTTCAATTTGATGTAGTCCCTTTGGTTTGTTTCTGCTTTAGTCTTCCTTGCAATTGGGTTTGATTCATCAAAGATGTCCTTGAGGTGTATGTGGGAAAGTGTTTTACTAATGTTTTCCTCTAAGTATTTGATTGTTTCTGGTCTGACATCTAGGTCTTTGATCCATTTGGAGTTGATTTTTGTTTCTGGTGAGATAAAGTGGTTCAATTTCATTCTTCTGCATGTTTCAACCCTGTTTCCCAGCACAATTTTTTGAAGAGAGCTTCCTTTTTCCATTTAATCCTTTGGGCCCCTTATCAAAGATTAGATGTCCATAGGTGTGGCGATTTATTTCTGGGCTTTCAATTCTGTTCCACTGCTCTGTGTGCCTATTTTTGTTCCAGTACCATGCTGTTTTGATGATGATGGCTTTATAATATAGTTTAAGGTCTGGGAGTATGATGCTTCCATTTCTGTTTCCTTTCCTCAAGATGGTCTTGGCAATTCTAGGTGTTTTCATGTTCTAGTTAAATGATTGTAGTGTTTGTTCTATTATCTTAAAGAAGCTTGGTGGAACCTTGATGGGTATTGCATTAAATTTGTATATGGCTCTGGGGAGAATATTCATTTTGATGATATTTATTTTTCTAATCCATGAGCATGGGATATCTTTCCATTTCTTGGTATCGTTTCTATTTCCTTGAGTAGCGATTCATAGTTTTCAGCATATAAGTCTTTCACTTCTTTGATCAACTTTATTCCTAGGTATTTGATTGATTTTGCTGAAACAGTAAATGGGAGTGATTTCTGGATGTCTTCTTCTTCAGATTTAGTGTTTGCATAAAGAAATGCCACTGATTTTTGTACATTGATTTTGTAGCCTGATACCTTGCTATATTGCCTAATAACTTCTACTAGTTTTCTACTGGATTCTTTAGGTTTTTCTATGTATACTATCATATCATCTGTAAATAGTGAGAGCTTGACTTCTTCCCTTTCAATCTGTATTCCTTTGATTCCTTTCTCTTGCCTGATTGCTATGACAAGAACTTCCAATACTATGTTGAAGAGTAACGGTGACAGTGGACAGACCTGTCTAGTCCCCGATCTGAGGGGGAATGCTTTCAGCTTCTGTCCAATGAGTATCATGTTGGCTGTAGGTTTGCTATATATAGACTCCACTCTCTTGAGGAATTTCCCATCTATTCCCATTTTTTGTAGATTTTTGAGCATGAATGGGTGTTGGATCTTGTCAAAGGCTTTCTCTGCATCTATTGAGATTATCATGTGGTTTTTGGATTTGCTTTTATTGATGTGGTGAATGACATTGATTGACTTATGGATGTTGAACCAGCCTTGCATTCCTGGGATGAATCCCACTTGGTCATGATGAACAATCTTTTTGATATGTTGCTGTATCCGGTTGGCCAAGATCTTGTTTAATATTTTGGCATCTATGTTCATCAGCGATATTGGTCTGTAGTTTTCCCTTTTTGTTCTGTCCCTATCACCTTTTGGTATCAGGGTGATGTTGGCTTCATAGAAGGTGGAAGGGAGTATTCCTGTTTCTTCACTCTTATGGAATAGCTTAAGAAGTATGGGTACTAACTGTTTCCTGAAAGTTTTGGGAATTCGTTTGTGAAGCCATCTGGTCCAGGACTTTTGTTGTTGGGGAGATTCTTAATAACAGTTTCAATTTATTTGTCTGTGATTGGTGCATTTAGATTTTGTAGTTCTTCTTGGTTCAGTTTTGGAAGGGCATATGTTTCTAGGAATTGTTCCATTTCTTCCAGATTCTCTAGCTTGGTGGTATATAGTTCTTTACAGAAGTTTCACAGGATTCTCTGGATTTCTGTGGTGTCAGTTGTGATATCTCCTCCATCATTTACAATTATATTAATCTGAGTCTTCTCTCTTTTTTGTTTGGTGAGTCTGGCTATGGGTTTGTCAATTTTGTTTAATCTTTCAAAGAACCAACATTTGGCTTCATTGATCTTTTGTATGTTTCTTTTATTTTTGATGTGGTTTATTTCTGCTCTAACTTTAGTGATTTCTGTCCTTCTGGTTGCTTTAGGGTTCCTTTGTTCCTCTTTTCTAAGTCCTTGAGTTGTGGAGTAAGGTCGCTCATTTGAGCTTCTTCTTGGTGTTTAATATGTGATTGTATGGCTATAAGTTTCCCTCTCAGTACTGCTTTAGCTGTGTCCCAAATATTTTTGTAGGTTGTGTCTTCATTTTCATTTGTTTCCAGGAACATTTGAATTTCCTGTTTGAGTGAGTCTCTGACCCAGTGGTACTTAAGGAGTGTGTTGTTTAGTTTCCAAATTCTGTGACTTTTAATAATTTTCTGTTTGTTTTTAAAGGTTAGTTTTACTCCACTGTGGTCTGAGAAGATACTTGGGATGATTTCAATGCTCTTGATTTTATTGATTCTTGAGTGTATCTCTTTTACATTCTATGTTTTGGCAGTTTTCTTAGTACTAGTTATAAATACTGTCTAGCAATAAATAAATAAATAAATAAATAAAATTCTTTTTTTTTTATTTAAGAAAGGAGACATTAACAAAACCATAGAATAAGAGGGGTACAGTTCTGCACAATTCCCATTACCCGATATCCATATCCCATCCTCTCCCCTGGTAGCTTTCCCATTTTCTATCCTTCTGGGAGTATGGACCCAGGGTCTTTGTGGGTTATAGAGGGTGGAAGGTCTGCTTCTGTAATTGCTTCCCCGCTGAACATGGGTGTTGACTGATAGAGCCATACTCCCAGTCTGCCTCTCTCTTTCCCTAGTAAGGTGGGGCTCTGGGGAAGCGCAACTCCATTACATATTGATGGGGTTGTCTGTCCAGAGAAGTCTGGTCAGCATCTTTCTGGTATCCGGAACCTGGTGACTGAAAAGAGACTTAACATACAAAGCCAAACAAATTGTTGAATAATCATGGACCTAAACACTGGAATAGTGTAGATGAAGTGTTGTGGGGTATTCCCTGCATGCTCTTGTGTAATTTTGCTTTCAGGTATATATTTTTCCCTAGTTTATGGGCACCTGTGAACCTATGCTCTATCTCAGGGGACCTGGACTATATCTAGGTTTGGGGACTTTACTGGGTAGTGGAACTCCTGGAATGGAATTAGAGAATACTATGAAAGGAAAGGTCTCACTGAGTGATGAAGCTGAAGGGTTGTCATTCCACACCTGAAGTCTCTGGACACAGTCTGAAGTGAAGCATGTTCAGGTGCCACTCGTTGCATTGATTAGGTTGTGATCCACAGATGTAATATTATTTGATTTGAATTGAGAGCAGCATGCAGGAAAGTAGGCCCCACCCTAAGGTTCCAGGACTGGGGGAAATATAGGCTCTATAGTGGAAATGTGAGGTTCCTACTGTCTTAGGGTTCAAGAAGACAATGGATTGTTATTGTTATCATCACATTATTTCGTGATTGGGTTAACTTTGGAAAGTCCCTTTGTTAGGGTTTTGGGTATAATACCCAGCATCTTGTATATAGCTGTGCTACCAGTTGCTTCTGTTCTCCCTGGTCTAGGCTTTTGAGAGAGTCAACATATCAAAGACAGCCTAAGTATTAAAAAGACTCAGTCTGTGTTTTAAGAAGTTCTAGACATATGAGCAGGGTGTCAGGTGGTACTGCAGCAGTTTAAGTGCTCATGGAGCGAAGCTCAAGGGCTGGTGTAAGATTCCAGTTTGAGCCACTGACTCCCCACCTGCAGGGCCATAGCTTCACAAGCGGTGAAGCAGGTCTGCAAGTGTCTGTCTTTCTCTCCCATTCTCTTTTTTCCCCTCTTCTCTCTGTCCTATCCAACAACAGTGACATAAATAACAACAACAATTATAACTACAACAATAAAACAAGGGCAACAAAAGGGAATAAATAAATATTTAAAAAAAAATTCTAAGCTGAGTGATCTTACACATCTAAGTCATTTTATAAACTGTTGGCGTTCACGGGAATGATCTCCAGCAGGAAGGCAACCAATCGGCTCCCTCTTGCTTGCTCAAGGGATGGAAAGAAACAAAGACACACCGGGGAGACTGAAGTGTGCTCAAATCTCAAATCTCATTTATTCTCAGTTGGACATGAGTTTAAATAGAAAACCAAACAAAGAACTTATTTCAAATGTCAGAAATTACAGGTTTCTTAAAGGTCAGCTTGCCCCTATGGTAGGGGGCTGGTATGACAGAAATTGAAGAGATACAAGACAGTTATTCTCCATGACGCAAGCAACTTAATTATCCAAAGGTATTTGAGAGAAGCATAGGGGTTAAACCAGTAGGGTGAGACAGAGAGAAGATGGATATCAAGAGGCCATATAGTTTGGAATTTCTCTTGTTTGGGGTCTGAGGTGTATGATGGAGTGTGTGATAAGGTGTGTTCTTTGTGATCATAAGGTGAGGTGAACTTTGAGTAAGTGAATCTTAAGGTAGGCAGCCCTATTGCCTGCGGTCACTGGAGAGGAGTAGTGAGGTTTCTGTGGGCTTGAGAGTCAAGAAGGGAAGAGCTAAGTCTGAGAGACATGGTTTCTCCCCTTTGCTCACCTCAGTTGAGAGAGACTAACAAGAGGGTATCTTCTCAGACCTCCATCCAACGATGGGGGGAGTTCTCCCTAAGCTCTATAAAGCTTACACATAGCCCCACCATAAACCTCAACTAATTCATTTATAAAGTGGGGATGATCGTGAGTAGGGAGGTAGCACAGCAGGTTAAACGCAGGTGGCACAAAGCGCAAGGACAAGCATAAGGATCCCATTTCCAACCCCCCAGCTCCCCAGCTACAGGGGAGTCACTTCATAGGTGGTGAAGCAGGTCTACAGGTGTCTGTCTTTCTCTCCCCCTCTTTGTCTTCCCCTCCTCTTTCCATTTTTCTGTATCCTATTCAGCAACAATGACATCAATAACAGCTACAACAATAAAAAACAACACGGGCAACAAAAGGGAAGAAATAAATAAATATTTTTAAAAAGTGAAGATGATCATAACAGTACCTTGATCTGTAGGGTCATCACATAAAAGAAGTAACAGAACAACTAGTCCTGTCTTAGAAAAGTATTAATGTTTATAATTTTATTAACAAACCTAATTCACTTCTGCCACATGATTTTATTATAAAATATGTCATTTTACCAATTTAGTCTCCTCATAATGGAGAATTAAGTTTTTGTCCTTGAAGGAAGACCCAGACTTTGGAAATGCAATTTATCTTATCACATGCAACCCTATTACAAGGACCCTGTATTCAAACATTTGTTTTTTAATTCTTTTTTAAATATTTTAGTTATTGATCTATTTTTATGAGAAAGAGAGAGACTATAGCACTATTCAGCTCTAGAAAATGCTTTTTTTTTCCCCTAAGCCTGAAATCTGATATATAGGTGGATCCAAGTTATTGTCTGGGGAGGTAAAGTCATGGCTGGAATGAAAGGTAATTTTTAACTGACTCTTTGAAGAGTAAAAGTCTGTTGAGATGGTGAAATTTATGCATTAGTATTTATTTGCTAACTCTAGGTGTCAAGCTGCAGTGGCCACAATTTACCTGTCACGGCATTTCCAAAAGCATGAAATGTACAATACTGATGCAATAAACAATTAGTCAGTTTCCCAAACTGAAGAGATGCACCAGCTGAGTAAGTTGGAAAATATTTATATTCTAGTCATCACAGAGTAAGTTCCATTGTATGCCCATTTATGAAAGTCTGTGATATGAGACATTCACTGAAAATGTTGATTAAATAGGTACTGAATATATTTACTTAATGATAATTTTTCTCCAGTTCAAAACTGATGGCACAATAAATAAATTTATCAGAAGCCCCAACAAAACAGTGTCCTGAAACAATGCAAAGATAATTTATTCAAAAACAAAGGCTAAATCTCAAGTCCCCAACTACCTTAGATTTATAACAATTATTATCAATCGCCTTCTTAAACACTAAAACAGCAAGGAACCTTCTTCATTCTCTATAAAACCCATATTTCTCCCAGTCCTGAAACCTCTAAGACTTTGCTCATTTTCCTTCATGTTTCTCTTGATCCAAGCCATTTGATACTGCATCTACTGAGCTCAACCAAATCAATGCAATCAGTGCCGCCTCAAAATGCTTCACCACTTCTTTTCCCATTTCGTTTTTCTGACTCTCTTCCTTGTATCCACCTTCTGACAATTAAATGAAATTAGTCATTAAATTATCAGTTAAAAAATGTGGGGACCGGGGAGTCGGGTGGTGGCACGAAGCGCAAGGACCGGCATAAGGATCCTGGTTTGAGCCTCCAGCTCCCCACCTGCAGGGGTGTCACTTCACAAGCGGTGAAGCAGGTCTGCAGGTGTCTATCTTTCTCTACCCCTCTCTGTTGTTCCCTCCTCTCTCCATTTCTCTCTGTCCTATTCAATAACAACGAAATCGATAAAACAACAAAGGCAACAAAAGGGAATAAATAAATAAATAATATTAAAAAAGGGATTGTTTCAAGAAAAAAAAATTTAAAAGTATGGACCATTGAAATTGCTTGTTAGAGCACCTGCCTTGCCATATGCATGGCCTAGGTCAAGTCTCCAACCACATGTGGATGCTGTGGCACTAGAGGGAGTTTCAGTGTTGTGGCATCTCTTGGTCTCTCTGTGACTCTGTCTACTTGTATCTATCTATCTGAAAGAATAGACCCAAAGTGATTAAATCACATGCCCATGGATTGGATCCAGTGACTCATACATGGATTCTGCTGAGCTAACCCTAGAGCACTATATATCTACTAATCAGTTTTTATAGGCTTTTGCTGTAATAGCAAAAACAAGACATTTATTTTTGGTGTCTGGATAATTGTACCATTGCCACTGTTTTGTCATTCACGAAACTGCATGATTCTCCAATGTGGTGCTGTGGGCATGAACCCAGCTCCTCACATGATGTAAATGACGTGTGTTCTACATTTGAATTTTAAACTAATTCCTTTATAATGACTGATGATCTAAGCACCCAAATTCAGAGTAGAGAGGTAGAAGATAGAATTTACTAAACAAGACAATAATAAATTTTAGTACCATCTTGAGTTGTAAAACTTTTTGTAGAAAACATTAGAAGTTAACCAGCTAAATAATTGTGATTCTTTCATGTCAACTTATTAAGTAAAAGAACATATGGATGATATTTATCCTTTTATATATGAATATATGCATAACATGAATTAGTGAGTGGTGGCCTGCATTTCATAACCTTCAATTGAAGACATTAGCATTTTGTTGAAATGTAAGCTACAACATATCACCTTTCCCTCCAAGGATTTAGGTTGTAGTTGTATGATTTGGGGTTATACGTATTTTCCCGAGTACTTGTTGGCATTGGTTATCTATTGTTAGTTTGAGTTTTGGTAGGATTTTATGAGCTTAGAGAATTGGTAAGATTGTTATTGCCTTCTGTGAAAATGTCAGAATAATAAGAATTTGCTATTTACCATACTTAATCAAGAAAATATAATCTCTAGATTTTGTCTTCCAAACCACATTTGATTTAAGACAAGTTTAGTCCCTGAGCTAAGCATGCTATTTAGTTATGTCACACCATGAGTGAAGGGTTGTCTTTTAAATCACTATCATATTTTGATCTTAAAGAAAGTCTGTCTTTCCAGATACAAGCATATAAATACATCAGCAATTCAACTCTACAAGCACTTGTAACTAGTTGTCTGGGGCTTATTAGCTATTGAAATATTGGAAGAAGGAACAATGAATATTAAATACTACTTCATAGACAAAAGAGATGGGAAAATCACAAAGAATGGAAGACAGAGACATACAAACATAGAGACTGATAGGCAAAGAGATGCTTGATATTAATCTTTGTGCATTATTATGTCTCAAGGGAAGAGGACAATTCAAATTGAAGCCATGAGTGAGATACAATTTGACTAGAACAGAGGTAGCCTTTTGATAGTTACAAGAATTAAATTTGTCACTGTATTATAGAACCCAACTCTTTAAAAGTATTTATTATTTCTATTTTGACAAAGAGAGGCAGTGAGAAACTGAGAGGTGAGGAGATAGGGATAGAGAAAGAGTGATACCTGCATTAATGTTTCACTGCTCATGAAACTTGACCCCTTTAGTTGGGGACTGGTGACTTGAACCTGGATCCTTGCATATAGTTGTTTGGGAGCACCAACAGTGGAGACTTACTACCCCCCATTTCTTCACATAAAGGTGTAGAGATCTGAAAGAAGCAACAACTTAAGCTGCGAAACATCATGAAGACATCACTTCTATCACTGGCAAGTCAACATACCATGGCCCATCAGGAGAGGTTAAGATTCAGAGGTCATCTTTTACTCAAAACCACTGAAAAATATTGTGACCATTTTGTTAATGTAGTGCAGTCTTTCTCATCTGCATATTTTTCAGTATACTGCAATGACTTATTACAAATTGTTATTTCTATTTGCTTTCAAAAGCTGATAATATCTTTATATTAAGAAAAAATGAAAATAGCAAATTATGTTTCAGTTGAGCACTAATGCATAAGAAATGAAATAAACAAACAAATGCCCAAATGACACACAATCATTTCTAGGCAGATTAAGAAAACCACAGCAGGTGCTATTTTTAAATCTAAGTTGTTCTGTGGCAACAGGCAGTGCTACTCTGGGAATGTCTTCCAATAATATTTGTAGCAAAAAAGGAGTTTCAACCAGCCTGAGTTAGTCCCCAGGAAAAGGTACACCAGGAACTAGAAGGCCCTAAAGACACTCCTGTTATTACTCTCCATTTACTCTGTAAATGCATCTAGAAGGAAGGGAATGAACTCATATCACAATCTATAACATGTATATGGCACTTTGGAGCAGCACTTGAGAAATATTTAATGATGTAAGTTTCATTTATTATTGCCTGTCTTGCATGGAATATTTCTTAACAGAGGCACCCTAGTCAGTAACCATTTAGATGGAAAAAATGTATTTAGTAGTCCTTAGTAATGAGAGTTACTAAGTTACTATGTCCCTACCATAGTTCTGGGACACTTGAAAATTTTGAAATATATGCAAAAGTGAAAGAATACAGAAGAAGAAATAAAGGTACCGAAGTTTATTTCATGATCCCCAGATGAAAGGTTCAACTCTCTCTTCTTACATGGCCCAGGAATATTTGTTTTCTTAAATTTACATTTTCACAGAAAGTGAGGCAGTTTTCCCCAAGAATTGTATAAAAAATAAACTAGATCTAGAAGTGGTTGAAATAAATAAGAAATTTTACACATTATATAACCAACCCCTATTTGATGCCTGCAGGTTTATTATTGAATCTGCACTGAATAAACATCTAGGGGGTGTCAAAATAAGTCTAACTATGAGACATCTTACCACTTTAATATTTAAAATTATCTAGATTGTTTGACTTACTAAGAGTCTCCTACTTAGCAGCCACTATCACAAAGAGAAACATAAAAATGATTAAAGGATACATCATTTCTACCTTAGAGAAGAAGCAAGAATATATGAGATAAAACTGAATTATCAGATAAAGTTGTATTTTTCCTTACTTTGAACTATATACTTTTCTGATGAAAATTAGATTTAAACTTGTGGAATAACATTTTTTTAAATTTCTTTCTGCTACTTCTAAATATATATATTTATTATTGGGTAGAGATAGAAAGAGGTTGAGAAGGGAGAGAGAGGGAGAGAGACAGAGAGATATCTGCAGCTCTGCTTCACCACTTGTGAGATTTTCCCCTTGCAGATGGGGACCCAGGGCTTAAACCTGGATCTCTGTGGCCTGCAATGTGTGTACACCACCACGGGCCCCCTGGAATAACATTTTTTTCTTTGCTTTTTTTTTTATTTGTCAGGACAGAGAGAAATTAAGACAGGGGAGATTCGAGAGGGGAGAGACAGAGAGACACCTGCAGTCCTGCTTCACCACTTGTGAAGCTTTCCCCCTGCAGGTGGGGACTGGGAGCTGGAACCCGGGTCCTTGTGCACTGTAATGTGAGTACTTAACCAGGTGCACCACCACCCAGATCCCTGGAATAACATTTTTTAACATCAAGTACAAGTCTGATTTTCTCCATCTGAACATGTCAAGGAATTGAAGACAACCATTAATTTCCGTTTTCAACATAAAGACATTTGTTGACATTCACTTGTTTATTAATTAATTAATCAATATTTTCTCATAATGATTGGGTAGTAGATGCTGGGGACACAACATATAACTGAAGGAGCATAAAAATTCTGCAAATGTCTCGGAACCTCTCTCTGTTGTCTATATATATTTCAAACTTCTTCATTATTTAATTTTCATGCAACCCTGTACCCTGCTAGAATATATGGTCTATGAGACCAGCCATGGCTCTGATGGTTTAGCTTACCAAGCCATTCATAGCTGACACAAATCCAGTATTTGGGAGGCCATGTGGTGGCACACCTGGTTAAGTGCACACATTACAGGGTGCAAGGACCCAGGTTCAAGCCTTAGTCCCCCCCTGCAGGGGAAAGCTTCACGACTGGTGAAGCAGGGCTGCAGTTGTCTCTCTGTCTCTTTCTTTCTCTATCACCATCCCTCTCAATTTCTCTGTCTCTGTCCAATAGTAAATATATATATATGCCATGATTTGTTGAAGTCCCATTGAAGTGAACATTATTTGATATTAAAGTCACCCATCTGAGAAAGAGCACTCTGTCTATGTAAATTGCTCTCTCACAGGGTTCATTTTACCTTAAATGTTTTTAGTCTTCATATTCCAGTTTTCCACTCTTTACTATTTAGAAGATATGACAAACAGAAGGATGATAAAGGATAGATACCACAACTCTGTTCTACTACCCATAAAACACCTCTGATACTCATGCATAGCAGGGAATATGCTCTATGCAGAGAACTATAGCCTCACCCCTAAAATTCAAATTACTATAATACCCCCCCACACACACACCAAGGCTTCTTTTACCATTACTCTCCTTTTTATATTGTCACTAAGATTAACTCTGGGGTTCAGCACCTGCTTAATATAACCACTACCCTTAGAAGTCATTGTTTTTCCTTTTCCTTTTTCTGGTAGTGATAAAATGAAATTCAGAGGGGGTGGGAAAAGAGAGAGAGAGAGAGAGAGAGAGAACGACAACACTTGTTTTTACTGGCGTTGAGGCTTTCCTCTTATATTTCGACCTGAGACTTGAATCTTGGTCCTGACGCATAATAATATATGTACTCTGTCGGGCAGCCCCCCTGCTCCATCCTCCATTGCTGACACTATGGTCTATTTACATAATCATTCTTTTGTCTGATCTATCTTCTCTTTACCTCAAAAACCGCCCTGCTTACAGGTTACATTACTCTTGCCGGTTAAAACCCTATCAACTGTTGTTATAGAAGCTTTCTACCTTCCTGCTCTTTTCTTTTCTCCACCCCCTTTACTAGCCATTTCCTTTTCTGACTTGCTACTTCCAGTTCAAAAGATATAAAACCGTTGTCTCTGATCAACAAATACACATTGTGTTCCCGCTCCATCACGGGTTCCTGGTCGCCCTCCCGTGTCGCTGAGTAAGCAGCAGTCCATCTTGGCTCTGGTCTAGTTCTCTCCAACCCAGAGAGCAGGTGCTCAGGAAGAAACACTCTCACGCTAGCCCAGTAGTACTCTACCAAGTGCACCATAGTCTGGGTCCTGTTCTCTCTCTTATTTTTTAAATAAGAAGAAATTAGGAATAATTAAAATACAAAGTCTGTGGAAGATTTGCCAGTCAAACAGTCTGATTATGAAAAGGCTAGTGATTAGCTAATTTCTAACTACTGATGTAAGAGCATTACTAATGCAATAGTAGTATTTATGTATATTTTAATGATTAAAATTTTTCTGACTTAGTTTATTTTCAGACTAATTAAAGTCCAGTCAATAATATTTAGTTTGGGGAGCTGTATATTTCTTTGAACAGTCTTGACTCAACTATTTTCCTTTGGAGAGAGATTCAATAGCATGTTTGAAATCACCACACATTCAAACACCAGGGATTCTGTGTGATAGAATTTCTCTTGAGTAAAATATTTAGAAATGTTACAATTAGTTCATTCTTACCAGTTATTGAAAAAAGAAAGCAAGTCGTCAATTTTATTCACAGGCACGGCAAAATGGATTATATTATTAAAACTGGCTAATATTTACTTTTGTGTTTTCTGAAAGTCAAACAAAACTGTATTGATGAATCATTGAAGAAATCATAGGTTGAATAGTTAGTTTTTAGTCTGATTAGGAATGTCCTTATAAGTTGCTTGTCTCTCTACAATCACTAGACTTTTATTTCACTTTTTATACCATTGAACATATTTAATAAAAATCATACAACTTAACCAAATATCCTAAATAAATTAAGTGCCTACTCTTTGGCATGCAAAATAGATTGAGTTTTGAATGTCATTATTATTTAAAATGTCAGAAATATTTTGCCTACTGGCTGCAAACTTTACTTCTTGTTTTTTCAACCTTTCTCAAAACATCTTATTTAATATTTTATGAATTACAGAAGCCAGGTCTTTTAGTCAATATTTTGTTAAAATATAAACTCTGGATCCCATGATGACATTTCCTTAAGTAGTTGTTACAGATGTAGGTTTGCCAAGCCTTACTTGAAAAAGAAAATGGAGCCAGAGAAACATTTTTGTAATAATTGTTCTTGTGTGACCTTTAGAAGCAGAAATAGAAAATCATTGACTAACATGTTGAATTTGCCAATAGCATCTTACTTATCAATTTAACCTGGGAATATAGGTAGCAATGAGGTAAGTATTAATTTAACATAGAAAGCTGATAACTTCTTGTATATCTGTATGTCTGGGGAATAACTTGTATACCCTTTTCATTTTGTATAGCATAATCCATAAGCTACTACTTTTCTTCCTCTCAATTTGTTTATGTCTCTTTTGGATTTTTTAATTTCACTCCCCCATTTATGTCATGCAATTAGATCTATATAAGCTATAATACAATGTCATATACTTTACCTAAGACTCTTATTTATTTATTTATTTATTTATTTACTTACTTGCTTATTGCCCCCAGGGTTATTGCTGGGGCTTGGTGTCTGCACTATGAATCCACTACTCCTGGAACCCATTTATTCCTATTTTTGTTGCCCTTGTCGTTGTTATTGGATAGGAGAGAAATTGAGAGAGGAGGGGAAGATGGAGAAGGGGAGAGAAAGACAACTGCACACCTGCTTCACTGCTTGTGAAGTGACTCCCCCTGTTGGGCAGTAAACCAGCTTCCCCCTGCTTAACACTGGGGTGTATGTACATAATCACTGTTACCTAAGAACTGCCCTGCCTGCAGGGCATTGGTTTAATCCCCACTGGTTCACACTCTCTTTTTTCTCCTCCCCCTCTTCTAGTCACACCCTGTTTGCCACCACTAGTTTGTACTCTCTTCACTCCACCCTCTCTACATCACATCCTGTTTCCACCCTACTTGGCAAGTATAAATACAGCTGCTTTTCTGATTAAACACACATGGAATTGCCTTCCAGCTCCGAGAGTTCTAGAGTCTCTCTCCTGCAATGCTAGCATGAGTTCCTGATCCCTCTCCCTTGTAGAAGCCTAGGTTGGCTCCACTTGAGTTCTCTCCAACCCAGAGAGCACTTGCTCAGGAAGAAGCACCCTCAGGCTATCCTGTCACCCCCCAGCAGGTGGGGAGCCCAGAGGCTTGAACCCAGATTCTTAAGCAGGTCCTCCAGCTTCACGACATGTGCTCTTAACCCACTGTGCTACCACCCAACACCTAAAGCTCTTGTTTTATGCTTCTACTTTATGCACTGACTGGCTTATTATGAATTTAAAAAAATGGTACTTTGGGGTCAGGTGGTAGTGCAGCGGGCTAAATGCACATGGTGCAAAGTGTAAGGACCTGCAGAAGGAACCTGCTTGGAGCCCCCGCCTCCCCACCTTCAGGAGAGTAGCTTCACAGGTGGTGAAGCAGGTCTGTAGGTGTCTATCTCTCTCCCCTTCTCTGCCTTCCTCTCCTCTCTCCATTTCTCTCTGTCCTACCCAACAACTACATCAATAAAAGCAACAATAATAAGTACAACAACAATAACACAACAAGGGCAACAAAAGAGAAAAAAAAAGAAAGAAAAATCTAAAAAAAACTTAAAACAATTGGTACTTAAAAAAATTGGTACTTAAAACAATTGGTACTTGTCTCCAGTGTACGAGCTATCAAAAGCATAATTTGATTTGAAGTAGGTAAAATTTTAGGGACATTCATATAAATGTCAATTAAAATTACTGATAAAAGTTTTAGAATTTTAGGAATGTATCTTTATATAATTGGGAAAAATCTATATACATATACACATAAATGCATTATATATATATATATATGTATGTGTACATGTGTATCTGTTTTTTTTTAATTTTTTTTATTTAAGAAAGGATTAATGAACAAAACCATAGGGTAGGAGGGGTACAACTCCACACAATTCCCACCACCCTATCTCCATATCCTACCCCCTCACCTGATAGCTTTCCCATTCTCTATCCCTCTGGGAGCATGGACCTAGGGTCATTGTGGGTTGCAGAAGGTAGAAGGTCTGGCTTCTGTAATTGCTTCCCTGCTGAACATGGGCGTTGACTGGTCGGTCCATACTCCCAGTCTGCCTCTTTCTTTCCCTAGTAGGGTGTGTCTCTGGGAAAGCTGAGCTCCAGGACACATTGGTGGGGTCTTCAATCCAGGGAAGCCTGGCCAGCATCCATATGCTCTCTCTCACAGAAACTGGTGTATATCTAGGTTTTGGGACTTTGTTAGAAAGTGAACCACCTGAGATGAAATTAGAGTATACTATGAAAGGAAAGGTCTCACCCGAGTAATGAAGCTGAAGGGTTGTCATTCTATACCTGAAGTCTCTGGACACAGTCTGAGGTGAAGCATGCTGAGGTGGCAATCATTGCGTTGGTTAGGTTGTGATCAGCGGATGCAATAGTATTTGATATGGATTGGGAGTGGCATACGGGAAAGTGGGTCCTATCCAAGGGTTCCAGGACTGGGGGAAGTAGGGGCTCTATAGTGGAGATGTGATGTTCCTGCTGTGTTAGGGTTCCAAAAGACAATGGATAGTTAATGTTATCATCACATTATTTGGTAATTGGGTTAACTTTGAAAAGTCCCTTTGTTAGGGTTTGCTGTACAGTACCCAGTATCTTGTATATAGCTGTGCTATTAGATGCTTCTGATCTACTTGGTCTAGGCTTTTGAGAGAGTCCGCATATCAAATACACAGCCTATATATTAAAAAGATTCAGTTTGTGTTTTGAAAAACTTTGAGACATACAACTGATTTTCCCCCTCTCATATTAATTAACTACTGATTTATATGTCTACATTTTGCTAGGAGTGTACATAAACACCATTCCCACCACCAAAAGACTGTGACCTATCCCTCCCACCCACTCCCACCCCCCACTGGCCCAGGAAGCTGCATGTCTACTCCTCACCACAGGGTTTTTACTTTGGTGCCCTACGTGTATCTGTTTTTTTAAGATTTCAGAGGCTGGTATAAAATATTGGGTGATATATGAGAAGTTCTAAACACAAATTCTTGAATAAGTATTCTGTAATAGATGTTCAAGCACACTTAAACCAGCAGATCCTTCTGTATGTCATCATGACTCCATCAACACTTTGGGACAAAGTTTTCTCTAGAGTTTTTTTAGTTAAATCAGGAAACTTGTAAGAAAACTGTTCTTTATGTTCTATGGTCTTGGAAAAGATAACAATATTCAGGAGACAATAATAATGATGAACTCAATACTCAATCCTGCTTCAGAATATATGGGATCAATTGTGTTTATAAATTAGCTTTCCAAATTACCATTGATTAAATAGAAAGTTATGCAGGACCTAGAGAATCAACATTAGTGACAGTTTCAACTTAGGGGCAGTAACATATGAACCCACTTCTTTCATTCTTTCC
Organism: Erinaceus europaeus; assembly: GCF_950295315.1. Classification (NCBI taxonomy): domain Eukaryota; kingdom Metazoa; phylum Chordata; class Mammalia; order Eulipotyphla; family Erinaceidae; genus Erinaceus; species Erinaceus europaeus. The sequence continues at coordinate 20,326,055 of NC_080175.1, read as the reverse complement.
TTCTTATAATATATCCCATCCCTAAGCAAACTAAAAAAAAAAATTCTTGGTATAGCATTGTACTTATGAAGAGTGACTCATTCTATATCTAGCATTAAGGGAGAAGGAAAGACACCTCCAGACCTGCTTCACCACTTATGAAGCATCTCCACTAAAGATGCGTCAGGGAACTCGAACCTGGATCCTTGTGTTTAGTACTATTTGTGCTTAACCAGGTGCTACCTCTTGGCCTCTGTGTCACTGCTCCCCACCACTTCTCTATCTGAATGGAACAAAAAAAATGGCCCTAGGCAGTGAAATCACGTATGCACTAGATCCAGACTTCACCAACAACCAAGTAAAAAAACAACAATTGGTGATCTAGGAGGTGGAACAGTAGATAAAGCACTGGATTCTCAAGCATGAGGTCCCAAGTTCAATCCCCTACAGCATATATACCAGAGTGATGTCTGTTTTCTTTTGCTTTTTCCCCTCACTTTCTCCTCTTATCTTTCTCATAAATAAATAAATAAATAAAATCTTAAAAGAATTTTTAAAAAGGAAGAAAACAATTGTTCCCATAACTAAAAAAAGGAATCATAGTCTTTTCTATACAATCAGAACTTTCTTTTCTCCTTCAACATTTTGGTTATATATTTCCTTTGTACTTTACTTCTCACTTGTTAACCTATCATTAATGTTAAATAAAAAAACATATAATGTAATTAAAGGTTTCAACTTCATTCTCTTGTATGCTTTGATTAAGTTGTCTCAAAACATTAAATGACTATTCTTTCTAGATCATTTGGATAATTTGCTTGCTTTGTCATGAGTTTGACCCAGTTTCAAACTGGTCCCCATTGCAGTGAAGGAATCTTGGGTGTTGTGGTCTCTTTATATATCTGTATTTCTGTCTGAAAACATTGGTCTGGAGCAGTGAAGCCCCATTGCCAACAGTAACAAAAAATTGTTCTTTCATCATTTACTTTTCTTGGTAGAAACTGTGACAAATACTTTTTTAAAAAAGTGTTATTTTAATAACTGGGTTTGAGTTAGTACTTCATTTTTTATTTTTATTTTTTGGTTTCTAGGCTTATAGTTGGGGTCTGGTGCTGGCACTACGAATACACCATTACTGGCAACTATTTTTTCTTTTTTCTTTTCCCTCTTATTTTGTGGGGTAGGACACAGAGAAATTGAGAAGGGAGGGGAAGACAGAGAGGGAGGAGGAAGATATAGACACCTGCAGTCCTGCTTCCCCATTAGTGAAGCATCTCTGCTGTTGGTGGGGAGTAGGGGCTAGAACCCACATCTCATGAACATTTACCTTATACCCATGATTCCTAGCTTTGTCTCCTAAACTCTAGAGACTGTCAGTCTTTCTATGCACTCCTCACATTATCATGACATAGACACAATTGTTCAGTTAGTAAATTGTTGCTCACTGCAGTCTTGTCAATTTTCTTAATGTTTGAAATTACTACCCTTAGTTACCTGAAAGTCCATTTTTAAAAATGTTATTTCCAGTACAGGCATTGATGCACCCAATAGAGCCTACATATTTCCATTCAGAAAATTATGAAAAATAGTATCAAGGTTCCACAAAATAATTAAAAGTACAGTATGATCCAGCAGTCCCACTTGTTATATTTTCAAAGACAATGAAATGAAGATCTTAAAGAGAGATGTGTACCCCCATAGTTATTTCTACATCATTTACAGTAGCCAAATGTAGAAGCCACTTAAGTACCTATTGGCAGATGAATGAATAAGGGAAATTAGCATATAAATGTATACATACATAAATACATATATGAAAAAGAAGGAAATCTTGTGATTTCCAACCACAAGAGGACAGTACTCTTAGCAAAGCAAACCAAACAAAACCAGCAAAACTAAATAATGTATCATCTTATTTGCAAAATTAAAATCTTCAAATGTATACATAGAAATGGAGAATAAAATTCTGGGTAATAGTGTATGAGACTTGGGAAGATGAAGAGAAATTGGTTAAAGAAAGTAGCATAAATTTCACTTATAATAAAACATCTGAAGGCCTAATGTACAGTGTGGTAACTGTTTAATAGTGCTAGATTGTATACTTGTAATTTCCAAAAAAATAGGTCTTAAATTTCCTCACTACACATAAAATATTATGTGAATTGATAGATATGCTGAGTGTGGAATTCATTTCACAGTGTGCTGTAATCATTTCACAATGCATACATAAATAAAAATATCACCTTGTACACTCTATCTACAGTTTTATTGTCAATCATTCTTCAATAAAGTTTTTAAAAAAACAGCATAATATAGAGTGAAAATTAAAATGCAAGGGAAGCATCATAGTTTGTGAGGTGAGAAGGAATGGATGTTGCTGTTTGAGCTTTTTTTTACTTGAATTTTTTTTGACATCTCAAATGTGGGTTTACTAGTAAAAGAAATGTGAGTGGGAAATTGTCAGAAGAAACACTGTGCTATGGTACAGAATAATTTGGAGACAGGACCCTTTATTGACTTTAAATGACATGGAAGCAGAGGTTAAGGGAGGGGAAGAGTCTAGCATATTCTAAGAGAAACTACTCCTAAAATATGTGGTAGGTAATTCACTTATTTTTTTTAAATTAAAGCAACATTGCACTATCACAATATAATTAGTTTAGGTCTCATCATTCTCTGCATTGTGATTTTTAAAAATATTTATTTATTTATTCCCTTTTGTTGCCCTTGTTGTTTTATTGTTGTAGTTATTATTGTTGTTGTTGTCGTTGTTGGATAGGACAGAGAGAAATGGAGAGAGGAGGGGAAGACAGAGAGGAGGAGAGAAAGATAGATACCTGCAGGCCTGCTTCACCGCCTGTGAAGCGACTCCCCTGCAGGTGGGGAGCCAGGGGCTCAAACCGGGATCCTTACACTGGTCCTTGCACTTTGCACCACATGCTCTCAACCCTCTGTGCTACTGCCTGACTCCCACATTGTGATTTTTTTTACTGCGATGTTTGAGCCTTATACTTGGAGATTGTAGAAAGTCATACTGGGTTTTAAACAAGGGAGAAATAACATCTGATTTGCATAGTAGTAAATATTCTGATAATAGTGAGGATATAAATGATAAAGGCAGGAGACAGCAACTGTGATTATTGATTATTGAAATTTTTAGATGGAAAAGTTATATGAGGACTCCTGTGATTGACAAGGAGTTGACAGCTTAAGAAATAGTATTGAATGAGAAGTCAGAAACTAATGATAATGGGATGTGAATTTTGAGAAAGGACCAGATGAAAAGAAAAATCTGACTACTGTCCAAGGAGGCAGTGATAGAGAACTGAAAAAAATTGTATTTTTCACAAGTCTTGTTCTTTATGATCAGGTTTTGCAGACTGCAGAAATTCTTCATAAATGTGCTTTTCCTTAGTAGGAAGTCTCCTCTAATTGAAGCCTCACTTTCTTTAGAACATTGGACTTCTGGTTAATGAGCTTTTAGTTTAGAGGTAACTGTTTTATTGCCTTCAGGAGGAAAGACCTTCTACAATGAACTGTGTCATAGTTTATAATGAGCTCTGATGACCATCTATGAGCAGCACAGATTATGGAAGAAAATCTGTCATAGAGTTTGTTCAGCAGTCGTCTATAACTCAGATGTAACTCAGCAATTATCATACACACCCTGAGAAACAGTATCAGTTCACTTAGTACACATACCACTATATCTGCTACCCTTTCACCTTGAATTTTCCTTGGATATGCCATTTGGATGCAGTCCAACAAACAGTGCTAGAACATAGCTCTTGAGTGAAATTAAACATGTTTCTATGGTGACCAGCTGCTCACAAAGTAAAAAACATCTAAGAAAGTAGAAATGTTCATAAAGGGTGAGCAAAATATGAAGGGAGCAGATTCCTAGCTTTTCAGTCACAGCTGGGACATAAGTCATCTTCTATCTTCCCTCAAATACTTGAAAAACAGTTATGAAAAAGAAAGAAAGAAAGAAAGAAAGAAAGAAAGAGAGAGAGAGAGAAAGAAAGAGAGAGGGGGGGAGAAAGAGAGAGAGAGAAAGGAGGAAGGAAGGAAGGAAGGAAGGAAGGAAGAAAGGAAAGAAAGAAAGAAAGAAAGAAAGAAAGAAAGAAAGAAAGAAAGAAAGAAAGAAAGAAAGAAGAGGAGAGAAAAACAGTTATGGTACCAGTTATGGATGATTAACACACTGTATTATCTAACTTTTTCCATGATAAACAGGTTACAGCAATTATAGCCACACATTTTACTCTTCTTGAATGTTTGGGGAGCTGGGAGTTGGATGGGGTGAGCATGCAGCTTATGACCTATGCCATAAAGGCTAGAAAAACATAAACTTTCTCCACCTTTTCTTCATACTGCTTCTTCCCTTCCTTCTCCCTTTCCTTACCTTCCTTTCTTCCTCTCTTCCTGACTTTTTCTTCCTTCCTTCTTTGTTCCCTACCTCTTCTCCCTTCTTTAAAAAAATCATTTTATTGGGTGGTTAATAGTCCTTCTTCCCCCTTTTTTATTATCTAACTCTTCTTGCATAGAAATATTATTCCAGAAGGAATTGGAATACATATCTGCATACTTGTAAATGATGAAATACACGTTTTTATCTGAATTTCCTTGTAGTAGTATAATGAAAGGACATTTGTAAATTTTAGTAATATAATGCTCTATATATTTGCAAGCTTCAGTCCCTCTAAATCCAAATGCTACATAGTATAGGTGAGAAAAGCATAATATGCTGTTTACATTCTTTTTTTTTTTTGGATTTCTGAACTTTATTTTTTTTATTTTTTTTTAAATTTTTTATTTAGGAAAGGATTAATGAACAAAAACATAAGGTAGGAGGGGTACAACTCCACACAATTCCCACCACCCAATCCCCATAACCCACCCCCTCCCATGATAGCTTTCCCATTCTCTAGCCCTCTGGGAGCATGGGCCCAGGGTCGTTGAGGGTTGCAGAAGGTAGAAGGTCTGGCTTCTGTAATTGCTTCCCCGCTGAACATGGGCGTTGACTGGTCAGTCCATACTCCCAGTCTGCCTCTCTCTTTCCCTAGTAAGGTGTGTCTCTGGGGAAGCTGAGCTCCAGGACACATTGGTGGGGTCTTCAATCCAGAGAAGCCTAGCCAGCATCCTGGTGGCATCTGGAACCTGGTGATTGAAAAGAGAGTTAACATATGAAGCCAAACAATTTGTTGAGCAATCATGGATCCCAAGCTTGGAATAGTGGAGAGGAAGTGTTAGGGAGGTACTCACTGCAAACTCTAGTGTACTTCTGCTTTCAGGTATATATTTTGCAGTAGTTTATGGATATGTGTGCACATAAGCTCTCTCTCACAGAAACTGGTGTATATCTAGGTTATGAGACTTTGTTAGAAAGTGAACTACCTGAGATGAAATTAGAGTGTACTATAAAAGGAAAGGTCTCACCCGAGTAATGAAGCTGAAGGGTTGTCATTCCACACGTGAAATCTCTGGATAAAGTCTGAGGTGAAGCATGTTGAGGTGGCAATCGTTGTTTTGGTTAGGTTGTGATCGGCGGATGCAATATTATTTGGTTTGGATTGGGAGATGCATACGGGAAAGTGGGCCCTATCCAAGGGTTCCAGGACTGGGGGAAGTAGGGGCTCTATAGTGAAGATGTGAGGTTCCTTCTGACTCTAGGTCACTGATTGTCAGAGAAATGCAAATTAAGACATCACTAAGATACCACCTCACTCCTGTAAGAATGGCATACATCAAAAAAGACAGCAGCAACAAATGCTGGAGAGGATGTGGGGACAGAGGAACCCTTTTACATTGATGGTGGAAATGTAAATTGGTGCAGCCTCTGTGGAGAGCAGTCTGGAAAACTCTCAGAAAGCTAGACATGGACCTTCCATATGACCCAGTAATTCCTCTCCTGGGGTTATACCACAAGGACTCCATAACACCCAACCAAAAAGAGGTGTGTACTCCTATGTTCATAGCAGCACAATTCATAATAGCTAAAACCTGGAAGCAACCCAGGTGCCCAACAATAGATGAGTGGCTGAGAAAGTTGTGGTATATATACACAATGGAATACTATGCAGCTATCAAGAACAATGAACCCACCTTCTCTGACCCATCTTGGACAGAGCTAGAAGGAATTATGTTAAGTGAACTAAGTCAGAAAGATAAAGATGAGTATGGGATGATCCCACTCATCAACAGAAGCTGACTAAGAAGATCTGAAAGGGAAACTAAAAGCAGGACCTGATCAAATTGTAAGTAGGGCACCAAAGTAAAAACCCAGTGGTGAGGGGTAGACATTAGCTTCCTGGGACAGTGGGGGGTGGGAGTGGGTGGGAGGGATGGGTCACAGTCCTTTGGTGGTGGGAATGGTGTTTATGTACACTCCTAGCAAAATGTAGACATATAAATCAGTAGTTAATTAATATGAGAGGGGAAAATCAATTGTATGTCTCAAAGTTTCTCAAAAGACAAACTGAATCTTTTTAATATATAGGCTATGTATTTGATATGCGGACTCTCTCAAAAGCCTAGACCAAGTAGATTAGAAGCATCCAATAGCACAGCTATATACAAGATACTGGATACTGTACAGCAAACCATAACAAAGGGACTTTTCAAAGTTAACCCAATTAACAAATAATGTGATGATAATATTAACTATCGATTGTCTTTTTGAACCCTAAGACAGCAGGAACCTGCTGTGTACATTCTGATGTCTATTTAAGAGTAAAAGCAAAGTTAGAGTCAAGAGAGATGTGAGTGATAATGTAGTTTTTAAAATATGAAATTAAGAAGCAAAAGAGGGGCCAAAGACACCTCATTTAGGTGGGAGCATTTTTTGTCATGCACTGAATCTAAGTTTGAGCCACTAGAATATACCATGTGGAAGTATTATAGTATTTCAGGAAGCTTTCTCTCTCTCTCTCTCTCTCTCTCTCTCCCTCTCTCTCTCTCTCTCTCTCTGTTGGCCCAGAGAGAAATATCCAACCCCCAGGAATAAAAGTTGATTCTGAACAAATAATTCCAACCAGCCATAAAACCATTCATCAACTTCAGTTAATGAAAAAATACTCATAATAGCATGTCTGAAGAAATTACATAATAACATCATAGAAACAACCAACACGTGAAGTCACTATCCTCTTTAACTATACACAGTTTGGTGACAAGAAGCATATGAATATGTGTCATAAGATTAATAATTATCTCAAGTATAGGGCAAAGGAAAATAATGACCTAATGCATTAGTTACTTTTCTGTACTTCAGTTAATTTAATAGTGTGATGGTCTATTATAATTAAGTAATTAGTGACATTATCATCTTTTTTTTCATTGCTTACTTCTGGTTCAACTTTATGTATTTTATTAGTTCACACTAGGAGTTTTCTTAAATTCTATTTTTAAAATTAATTACAGAAGCAAACCTCTATTCCAGTATTTTGTTGAATGTACCTTTTAACCTTGACACATTTATTTACTAAATATTCTTGACAATACTCACTGGGCCTAGATTCATTTAAAGTGTTAACTTTCAATGTTTTTTTGGTATCAAACTATAGATGAGAGAGGCTGGGCAGTGGTATACCTGGTTGAGGGCACACATTACCATGTGTAAGGGCAAGGGTTCAAGGCCCCATTGCCCACCTGCAGGAAGTAAGCTTTACAAGTGGTGAAATGGTACTACAGGTGTCTGACCTCTCTCTCCTCTATCTCCTTCATCCCTCTCAACTTATTTCTGTGCTGTAAAATAATAAATAAATAATAATTTAAAAATATAGAGATGAGTTGGAAAAGTAAAAGCTACTGAAAGTTACTGAAACTCCTTTTTCAGAGTCTAAAACAAAGCATCTCTTACGTAAAACAGCTTGCATGTCTTCTATGCCTTTATTAAGTACATGCTCAACTAGCATTTTTAGCACTCCAGTCAATTTATATTTCCAAACACAGACTATTGTCTTTTTCATATATCTTCATAACCAAGAGTCTATCAGTTTTTTTTTTTTGTTGGCTGATTTTCTCAGAAATTAAATCAGTGTATTCATTATTCTCTATATGCTCAATATTTCCTCAGGTTGGTTTTTAGAAATACATTTTAAGGAAAGAAGGAAAGCGAATCTCTCTAGTAAATATGCAGAATCACTAAGATGTTAATCAGCTAAAGATTCCATTCGCAGCAACTCTGTTGACTGGTCACTCACCAGATTTTCCTTTGGAATTGTTGATACATCTTTAGTCAGCAAGAAAAGCATCTCATCTATAATACCTTCATTCTGTGAGGGAAATATTGTTTGACTTCAGTACTGATAATGGAACCCTGCCCCCTCAAGGAATCAATAAGTGAGGCTTACTTTCTCACTCACTAAGGATACTGACAACAGAGTGCCCACTGACTTTTCATTAAAAATATGCTTTTTCTGGGTGATAGACAACCCAGAGGATCTCGATCTTGTTTTTATCTACAGAAAGTTTCAATGCACTATACAAAGCATGTGTGCTTACATTTTTACTGTTTGGCATTGTTTTACAAATGAATCTTACAAAAATAAAAAAATAAAAATTGCCTTTGTTTATTCTCATCATTTCTACCTTTATCCAGCATTAGAGAATTCAGCAAACTAGAACTCCGGTATATTCTTCAGTCTCACTGTCCTTTCACTTCATGAATATCTCACTGTTTACTATTCAGCATTATTCCTTGATAGACAGCAACCTAGACTTTCTGCTTTTGATATTTTTATTTTTCCTTCTATTTTTTATTATATACAAAGTTCATTTCACTGCTCAGATACTTTAATATGCTCATTTTTCAAATATAAATCTCTCAAGATTATATTTTCAAGGTAACAATATTTACCCAGAAGACTTATTTGATACGTGAAGAGTGTGGAGTTTCAAATGCTGCTGCTTGCTTGGATTAGTCAGCTTCAACTATAACTTTTCCAATAGAGGAATTGAGAAAGTCCAGATAAACTGACAGAGTTCAGTTAAAAGAAAGAAAAAATAAAATAAAATAAAATAGAAGAGAAGAGAAGAAGGGCCATGCATACTCCAATAGGCACACATATTACCATATGTGAGGACCTGGGTTCCAGCCTCCAGCATTCACCAGCAAGAGGAAAGGGTCCTGAAGGATGAAGCCCTGTCTTAGGAAAGAAAAGGAAAGGGAAGAGAAGGGAAGGGAAGGGGAAGGGAGGGGAGGGGGGAGGAGAGGAAAGGAGAGGAGAGGAGAGGAAAGGGAAAAGAGAAAAGAAAAAAAGGGGGCAGGTGGTGGTGCACCAGGTTGAGCGCATGTTACAAAGCACAAGGATCTAGGTTCAAAGCCCCCGTCCCTCTCTACCTGCAGGGGGAAAACTTCACAAGTGGTGAAGTGGGATGCAGGTGTCTCTCTGTCTCTCCTCCTCTCTATCACCCCCTCTCAATTTCTGGCTGTGTCTATCCAATAAATAAGATACAAATAAAGATAAGAAAAAAAATTAAAAGAGAGAGAAAGGCCACCAGGAGTAATGGATTCCTCAAGCAGGTACAAAGACACAGCAATAAACCTGGTGACAATAAAAAGAACAAGGAGGAGAAGGAGGGAGGAAAAAATAAGAGGAGGGCAAGGAGAAGGAGATAGAATCTAAGAATTAGAGAAAGAGCTGGGAGCACAAAAATCCAGAAAGGCAGTGAAGGCAGTTGGCAGAATAAAGAAGTACAGAGATACAGAGAAGGAAACATAAAGAAAGTGAGAAAAATTTGATAAGGACCACATTTATGAGGTTGTTAAGCCATTCATTTTGCCATACTGCTATTACACTTTACAACACTGTAGTTAAGAAAGCAAGAGACCTAAAAAATAAATTCATGTATATTGGTAGTAGGGAATACGGCCTGTAAAAATCATTTGGTGTGGCCTTGCCAAGGTAACCATAGGAGGGACTCAAAAAACAATAAATTTATGAGTGTTTCATAGCAACATTGGTGCTATTTTTTAAAACGGTTACTGTTGAATGCTCAAGAGTGATATTACAAGTATCAAATGATATGTTGCAGAAAAAGATTCCCACCCCTTGATATGTATCATAAGATTTACCTAAAATCTAACTGTGAAGACTGGCACAAAAGGCAATGAAAGCACCAATAGCTAGCAAGTGTAATGATAAGCATGAATAACAGTGACAACAATAGCACATTCTTTAGACAACTCTGGCCTTGAAGACACAAGGGATAGAGAAAAACATTTTTCGGTAGACAAGAGCAAATTTCTGTGAAGAAAGTTCTCTTGGGCATTATACTAGATAAAAGTAGCTAGCTATCATAGTGTGATATTTGAATGAGAGTCATATTCTACCTTTTATTTAATTCTATTCTACATATGAGATGATAGTGAGATATGTAAAGATGAAGATCACAGGGACAAATATCTGGTATACAGAAAGGAAGAAACAAGATGCAAACAGCTAAATGAATCCCTTATTGGTTACATCTGAGACAGTTATCTTACTGAATCTTGGCTCCTGATTTCCATTCTCTAAGAGCATATCCCTTTGAAAATTTGCAACAATAAATTATTTTTTTGCCTCTTATAAATACAAATCTTGTTTAAAATATCTTGCTAACCTCAAAACCCAGGTATGTCCTGAAGATTTGGAAGGACCTTAAGTAATGTCACACTAAGGAGAAGAATGCTGTCTCCCTGTTTACAAGGTAGGTGAGTATTCTAGCTACTCTTGAAATAGTTTTCTCCAAGCTGTAAAACTACCAGCTACCGTGAAGAAAAGTTCTACTTTTCTTTTTCTTATTTTATTTATTTAATTTTTGAGAGAGATGCTGCTGTGCAGATGTCCCCTCAGGCTAGTGCCAGTTCCCGTGAGAGTAAATACGATATTCTTGAAGTGCCCTTCACAACCAATCCTGTCCCGGCTCGTCACTCCCGGTTTTTGCCCTATAAATCCCTTCTTCTTCTTCCCCTCTCTCTCTTGCCCACTTTTCACCTCCATGATTAGACACAGGTAAGGTTGCTGTGCGGGGCGGCCATTTTTGCTACCTCCACGTGGCCTGAACTACTGTGCTCTCACCCAACTCTGAGGTGTCCACGCAAATAAAGAATTGTGATCCAAGAAGGATTCAGAGGACCTAGTGGGGGTTATATTGTTATATGGGAAACTGGGGAACATTATGCATGTACAAACTATTGTACTTACTGTTGAATGTAAAACATTAATTCCCCAATAAAAAAAAAGAAAGAAAAAAAAATTGTGTTCCCTCTAAACTCTGGATCTCCTCTCTCCCTCCTCCGTGTTGCAGCCAAAGATGCAGAGAGAGACACACAGAAAGAAATAACAGAGAAGACTGCTCAGCTCTGACTTATAGTGGTGCACAGGACTGAACTGGGACTTTAGAGCTTCAAGCATGAGGGTATGTTTGCATAACCAACATGTTATCTCCACTGCCTTACTTTTCCTTTTGAAAGAACAGTTAACAAATACAGATGACTTTATTTCCTTACCTCATCATGCTAAGTCCCCACTATTTTTTGTTTGTTTGTTTCTGAGGATTTGAGTTTAAACTCAATACTGTCCTCTTTGCTACTGAAAAATCTTACAGTAAATTTTTCCTTGCTAATAAAATCTGTCCCTTGAACTTTCCCAGTGAAATTTTTTATTTGACATATTCAGTGAAAATACTCTCATGAAACTTTTTATCTATTTTTATCTTCAATCTATGGAGTAGGGAAGAACTTAATATAACTGTAGAGTTAGTATGAACATGGATGTATAATCCACCAATTGTGTATCCTTTAGATTTAACATCTTTGGATCGTACTTTATGAATTCATACAGTGAAGTATCTTGCAGTGTTATTGTGAGAACAAATATACATATTTCTTTCTCTCTTCCTTTCTCTCTTTCTTTCTTTCTCTCTTTTTGTCTGTCTTCTTTGCCTCCAGGTTTATTGCTGGGGCTTGATGCCTGCACTATGAATCCACTGTTCCTGTGGCCAATTTTTCCATTTTTTTTATTTGACAGGACAGAGAGAAATTGAGATATAAGGGAAAGACAGAGAAGGGGAGAGAAAGATAAACACCTGCAGACCTGCTTTACAGTTTGTGAAGTGACACTCCTGCAGGTGGGGTGCCTGGGTCTCAAACCAGGATCCTTGTGTGAGTCTTGTGCTTCATACTATGTGCCCTTAACCTTGTGTGCTACCTCCTGGCCCCTCAAATATACATTTTTCTAGCATGAATAATTTGATGTTTATCAAAGACTATTTAGTAAATGGTCCTCTTTCCTCTCATCAACTTTGCTGTGTGTTCTAAGGAACAGGCTCTAAAGGCAGCAGTTTTATTGTTATGTGTGTGAATTAAAGAATATGAGACAGTGGAGGCTTAATGAAAGAGAAGATAATGTGAGCCGGGAGGGAGGTAGCACAACAGGTTAAGTGCAGGTGGAGCAAAGTGCAAGAACCAGCATAAGGATACAGGTTCGAGCCCCCAGCTCCCCACCTACAGGGGAGTCGCTTCACAGGCAGTGAAGCAGGTCTGCAGGTGTCTATCTTTCTGTCCCCTCTCTGTCTTCCCTTCCTCTCTCCATTTCTCTCTAACAATGAAGACATCAATAACAATAATACAATAATACTACAACAATAAAATAAGGGAATAAATAAATAAATATTTAAAAAAATGAAAGAGAAGATATTTATTGCTCATGAGTGGTTGCTTTTTTCTGAAATTAAAAGCAATGTTACCATGAAGAGAGCATTTTTTTACACCCCAACTATGGAGTGGAAGTTATGCATTGTATTCAACAACATACCTGCTCTAAATTAACTTGTTATTCTGTGGTTTATGCCAAATTTTACATTTTTTCTATAAAATTTCATATATACTTATACTTAGATTCATACATAGGAGAGCATATTTGAGATCTCTGTATGAAAGCTTAAGGAAATCATTTGGTTATGAAACTGCCTGGAAGCTATAATACCGGTTTTATATAAGAAGCTAACTCTGAAAATGACAGGTGTAATGGAGCAGCCCTGTTTTACTCAGTAGGAAATGCAGAGAAACAGTTGAATTCTATCTATGGTCTCTGCAAGGCTTGATATTTGTATTTATAGCCCTTTATTTTTCCTGTATAAACTTTATTCCTGCTATTATAAAACAACCATTCTCAGACACCAAACTGTGGCATGGTACTAGACCAGAAATAGTTTGAGAGATTTGTGGAGTGAACCTGATTTTTTTTAGAGGAATTTGGAATCATTCATGTGTTAGAAATGTATAGTGACTTACGAGCTAAAAGCTTTCTCTAAGTTTCTAGAGGTTGTTATGACTAAGTCCTTACACAGCTATAACTTGTGTGAAGCCATGATTCTATATTACCATGAATACACTCAGGTCCTAGGTTCAGTTTCTGACACCACAATATGCTTGAGTACAGCACTGGTCTGATTTGCTTTCTCTCGTGCTCTTCATATCTACCTCAATCTCTCTCTTGTGAAAAGAAACACATATATTTTACCACTTTACTCATGGTTATTGGATTACCATACAGTTGTTGATTCATAGGTTTAGACTTTCACCTCCCTGTGATAAGTATCTGTAAAACATAATCTTTCCCAATCTAGATCCTTTCCCACACCATACACCAGGATCCCAAAGCCCCTCCATCCTATCCATTCACTCATTCACCAGAGTCCCTTGTTATTGTGCAATACAACAAACCCAGCTCAAGTTCTATCTTCTTATTCCTCTAGCTTAAGTTTCACCTTTGAAATATATTGTTTTACTGCAGGAGAGTTTTTTTTTTTTTTCATAAATGGTGTTGAGAAAACTGAGGTTGGATTGTTAAATGCAGAAAACTGTAATAGGACCTCCACATGTACAAATGTAACTCAAAATGGATTAAAGATTTAGATGCTGCCAAAACCTAGAAGCAACCCAGGTGTCCAACAACAGATGAGTGGCTGAGTAATTTGTGGTATATATACACAATGGAATACTACTCAGCTATTATAAATGGTGATTTCACCTTCTTCATCCCATCTTGGATGGAGCTTGAAGAAATCATGTTATGGGAGACAAATCAGAAACAAAAGAATGAATATGGGATGATCTCACTCATAGACAGAAGTTGAAAAAGAAGATCAGAAGGGAACGCACTAGGCTGAACTTCGACTAGAGTTGGTGTATTGCACCAAAGTAAATGACTACGGTGGGAGTGGGGGTGGGGGTGGGGTGGGGCGGAGGTTCTGGTCCTGGAACATGATGGCAGAGGAGGACCTAGTGGGGTTGAATTGCTATTTGGATAACTGGGAAAAGTTACACATACACAAACTATTGTATTTTACTGTCAACTGTAAACCATTAATTCCCAATAAATAAATTAAAAAAAAGAGATTTAGATGCTGGACCAGACTACATGAAAGGAAGAAACAACATCAGAACATTATATAATGTCTGCTTTAGGAATATATTCAGAGACTCAACTGTAGCAATTAAGGAAAACAAAGATAAAAATAAACCACTAGGACTGCATCAAACTGCAAAACTTCTGCAAAGCAAAAAAAGAACCATTACCAAAACAGAAAGACATCCAAAGAGTAAGAGAATATATTTATATGTTATACGTTATACATAAAATAAAATTTAATAACCAAAATATATGAAGAATACAAAAAAATTCAACAACAAAAATTCAAGAAGTCCTATTAAAATGAGGGAAACACCTGAGTGAAATCATCACCAAAGGAGATAATTCAGATGGTCAACATGTATGTGCAAAATCCTCAAAATCACTGGATATCTGAAGAATGCAAATCAAGACAACAATGAAATAGCATCTCATCCCTGTGTGAATGGCCTACATTAAAAAGCCAGAAACAGCAAATATTGACAAAAATGTGAAAAGTTAAGAACACTTTTACACTCTTGGTAGAAACCTAAATTGATTTTGCCCTTAAGGAAACAGTTTGAGATTCCTGAACACTTAAACAGAGATATTTAATATGACCTAGCAAGTCATTCTTAATCATTTATTGAAAAAATACAGAAGCCCTTAATCAAAGAGATCTATATACACCTCTGCTCATTGGAGTGCTACTTGTCACTCAACAACACACAATTAAGGAAGTTTTGATATATGTACACAATGGAATACTATACAGTTATAGGAAAGGATATCTCTTTTGCTACAACATGCAAGGAATTGGAGAGAATGCTGTTGATCAAAATAAAACAGAAGAAGAAGGATGGACACTGGATGACATCACTCATAGAATGGATCTAGAAAATGCAAAGGGTGACTCCTCAATGGATTGTGGCCTATTGCCATGAGTGTGGGGGGTACAAAATGGGGAGAGGAGGAACATAAAGGGGAATCTGGGGATCTAAATCCTTAGAGTGGAACAGGATAAGTGTTTGCTGCAGGCTAAGATGTACTGACTTCTATCTTGGGAACTAAGAAAATGCAAAGTTGTAATATAACAATTCTGTAAATCAGTATTCTCTCAATAAAGTACTAATAAATTTGAAACATAAATAAATGAGCAAAATATGACAGCATCTTAAAGTGAAAACAAAGGCACCTGAAAATAGGGGAAATAAATCTCTAGTGCAACTGAAACTGATATTTATCTACCCTGATAATAAGTTTAGTTTGGAAAATTCTCCTATTGCATTCCCCATTACCACTCTTTTTAAAAGCTCGTGAAAACATTCTTCTCCCTTATTCTCTCTACTGTCATTTACCTGTAGTTTATAGTTTTTGTTGAAGGGCCGGGGACCAAAGAATGTTGTTGGTATGCATGAGACCCTTTCTGTTTCATTTGGTTTAAATCCCCACTGCTTAACACTATTCTATTTACATAACCATTTCATTCTATTTACATAACCACTGTTAACAAGTTCCACCCTCCCTCCAGGGCATTTGTGGTTCAGTGATAGGATTCTCGCCTGCTCTGCCCCCTCTATGTCACACTCTGATTTTCACCAGTCACTTTTCTCTCCACCCTCTCTATGTCACATCCTGTTTCCACCTTACTTGGCAAGTATATATAAAGACAGCATTGTGAGTTTTACAGTACTGTACTTTAAGTTTAACTTAGCTCGTCTTAGATTGTGCTGCATGAATAAAGAGATACTGCCTACAGCTCAACCATGAGTCCCTGGTCGTCTGTTACCCGCCCGTGAAGCCAGCCCAGTGAAAACAACCTAGCCCAGTGAAAACAACAGAATGTATTTTCACTTCACTATTTTTTTGATGAGTCTATTATTAATCTCATCCAGAGGAAAATATCATAATCTTATAAATATTGCTTTCACTGAATTACACCTAGCATCTTTCAATTTATTTAACTAATTCAATTAAGCAGTGACAGATGTATTGTTCATGTACAAAAAGAGATTACTCTCACTATTCTTTTTTTTTTAATTCTTTTTAAAAAATATTTTATTTTATTTATTTATTCCCTTTTGTTGCTATTGTTGTTTTATTGTTGTAGTTATTGTTGTTGTCATCGTTGTTGGATAGGACAGAGAGAAATGGAGAGAGGAGGGGAAGACAGAGAGGAGGAGAGAAAGATAGACACATACAGACCTGCTTCACCGCCTGTGAAGCGACTCCCCTGCATGTGGGGAGCCGGGGTTCGAACCGGGATCCTTATGCTGGTCCTTGTGCTTTGCGCCACCTGTACTTAACCCACTGCGTTACAGCCCGACTCCCTACTCTCACTATTCTTAAAAAAAATAAAATTCATCAGTAAAATTGAAAGTCTAATTGGATTTATTAAATGATTCATGAACAATGAAGTATCTCACCCAGTAAAAAAAAAAAAAAATCAGAAACCCTATATACATTGTTAGTATCTTTTTTTCTTTACGCTTTTAAGGTCATCTTCTCCCCACATTTTATGGAGATGGGCATAATGGTTTATAGTACATGATAGATGTCTATAGAACATTTTTTTTTATTTAAGAAAGGATTAATTAACAAAACCATAGGGAAGGAGGGGTACAATTCCACACAATTCCCACCACCCAATCTCCATATCCCACCCCCTCCTCTGATAGCTTTCCCATTCTCTATCCCTCTGGGAGCATGGACCCAAGGTCATTGAGGGTTGCAGAAGGTAGAAGGTCTGGCTTCTGTAATTGCTTCCCGTCTGAACATGGGTGTTGACTGGTCGGTCCATACTCCCAGTCTGCCTCTCTTTTTCCTTAGTAGGGTGGGTCTCTGGGGAAGCTGAGCTCCAGGACACATTGGTGGGGTCTTCAATTCAGGGAAGCCTGGCTGGCATCCTAATGACATCTGGAACCTGGTGACTGAAAAGAGAGTTAACATACAAAGCCAAACAAGTTGTTGAGCAATCATGGACACAAAGCTTGGAATAGTGGAGAGGAAGTGTTAGGGGGATACTCACTGCAAACTCTAGTGTACTTCTGCTTTCAGGTATATATTTTGCAGTAGTCTACAGATACGTGTGAACATATGCTCTCTCTCACAGAAACTGGTGTATATCTAGGTTTTGGGACTTTGTTAGAAAGTGAACCACCTGAGATGGAATTAGAGTATAATATGAAAGGAAAGGTCTCACCTGAGTAATGAAGCTGAAGGGTTGTCATTCCACAGGTGTAGTCTCTGGACACAGTCTGAAGTGAAGCATGTTGAGGTGGCAATCGTTGTATTGGTTAGGTTGTGATCGGCAGATGCAATATTATTTGATATGGATTGGGAGAGGCATACGGGAAAGTGGGCCCTATCCAATGGTTCCAGGACTGGGGGAAGTAGAGGCTCTATAGTGGAAATGTGAGGTTCCTGCTGTGTTAGGGTTCAAAAAGACAATGGATAGTTAATGTTATCATCACATTATTTGGTAATTGGGTTAACTTTGAAAAGTCCTTTTGTTATGGTTTGCTGTACAGTACCCAGTATCCTGCAACTAAAGTCCTTTTTCAACACCATACAGCAGGACTCCCAAGCACATTGCCTTCCCTCCTTCCCCAGAATCTTTTAATTTGTTGCAATATACAAAATCCAAATCAAGTTTTTCTTTCTTTATGCTCTTTTTATGCTTGCTTCTTAAATTCAATCCACGAGTGAGATGATCTGGTATTAAATCTTAATAACAAAACTAATTCTTAGAATCTTTGTAAATACGGTGGTTGTCAGAAGGAATGGAAGGTGAAGAAAAGGGATAGATGGGTGACTCTATTTGGTGTGATGGCATAGGAATTTTTATGGTGGGTGTGGTGAGTTGTACAGAGTTGCACATGTGTGAAATAAGCTCCTAAATACTCCTAAAATCCTATTATAAATCAGTGTTAATAAAAAAAAGTTTGTTTAGGAAAAAATGACATGGTTTCAGAAAAATCAAAAAAGAAAGACTAAAATTATTACTTACTAATAAAAAGCTTTAAAAAATAAATAATGGAAAGGACTAAATATAATATCAATAAGTAAAAAAGGAAGACTGAGACCACACTGTGTATCAGTAAGGCCTGAAAATATCATCTATAGTAAATAAAAACTATTCAATAAGGATAAGATTCTTCAGTTTAGATCACATGATAGACCATAAATCAGAGCTCCATAAATTTGTAAATAATTGTTGTAAAAGGTTATTATCCAAAGGGACAAAATATATTCCCAAACTAAGCAGGATAAATTTAATAACTATTAACAAAAGACAAAGTCTAGAAGACAGCTCAGTTGGAAAGTGTGATTTCTTCATCATATTTCAGACCCAACTTCAAGTCTGGTCCCACCACACTGGAAGAAGTCTTGTAAAGTGTTGTCTTTCTTTACCTCTATTTCTGTCTATCTGAAAAGGTGGTGAAGCCATAGTGGTCAAAATTAAAAAGAGAAAGAAGAATGAGGAGGAGGAGGAAGAAGAAAAGAAAAGTAGAAGGGCTGGGGTAAATAGTATAATGGTTATGCAAAGAAACTCTTAGGCCTGAGGCTCCAAGGTCCCAAGTTCAATTGCTAGCACCACCATAAGCCAAAGTTGAACAGTGAGTGCTTTGGTGAAAAAAAAAAAAAAAAGAAAAAAAAAAAAAGTAGGGAAGTAAAGGAAATTTATAAATATGGAAATCAGCATATTTGTAAAAAGCAATCATTCAAATATTAAAGAAAAGATTAAAAGTAGGGTCAGATGGTAGCACACCTGATTGAGTGCACATGTTACAATGCACAAGGACCCAGGTCCCTTGAGCCCCTGGTCCCTACCCGCAGGGGAGAATCTTTAGGAGTGGTGAAGTAGTGCTGCATCTCTCTTTCTCTCTCTCTCTCTCTCCTCTATCTCCCTGTTCGCTCTTGATCTGACTGTCTCTATCCAATAAATAAAGATAATTTAAAACATTTTTAACAAGATGATTAAAAGCACTTTCAGCTAAATAGAAATAAAGATTCAATACACTAGAGCATACTACATGCAGACATTAAGTAAAAGCATTTTTTTTAGCAAAAGCATTTTATAGAGGAAATTTATAGTTGCTAGTGCACATATTAAAGCATAAGAAAGCACTCAAAGTCAGTAGAATTATATAAGACCTGAAGAAACTATCAATATAAAAAGGGCATTGTAAATGTAGAATATAAGAGAAAAGGCAATAACCAAGATTATAGTGAACATAAACAAAGAACATAAAATCAGTGGATTTGCTCTTTGAAAAACATCTACAAATTTCATAATTCATCAACAAGAGTTAGTGAGAGGGATCATCAGGATCATGTGCTTGCGATTCAGGTTCAAGTCCAGCTGTCACAACACATATATGGTACCTTTCCCTCTTTGCCTTTTTCTCTCACTCAACTTCTATTTGTTTGAAAAATTTTGTTCAGATTAGTGGATCCCTGGTGATTACAGAAAAAAAATTGTTAAGGGGAGGGGAGGAGAAATAGAACAAAAGCTACAAAAATTTATTCTGTACCAAAAAGTATCTAGGTTTGCCAATTCAGTTTCAGGAAACAAAAACAAAAACAAAAACAAAAACACCCACTGGAGGTATTACACACTTTCTGACCTCAAACTATAGTACAAAGCTTTGGTAATCAAAGCTGTTTGGTACTAGAACTAAAATAGACAGACAAGTGGAACAGAATTGGAAGCCCAGAAATAAGCCCCCACACCTTTGGATAACTATATATTTTTTACAAGGAGGCTCAAACCATTAAATAGTGGAAATAGAGTCTTTTCAGAAATTGGTGTAAAAATTGAATTGAAACATGCATATGAATGAAATTGTACCACCATATACCACTGTGCACCAGAGTAAACTCCAAGTGAATAAAGATCTGGGCTTTAAACCAGAAACTATCAAATGTGTAGAATAAAACATTGACAGAGCATTTCACAATCTACGCTTCAAAAAGATATTCAAAGACTCAAATCCAACAGCAAAGAAATAAAAACAAAAATAAATCAATGGATTTCATCAAACTGAAACATTTCTGCACAACAAACAATACCACCACCTTAGCAGTAAGACACCCCCCCTACAGTGTGGGAGATGTTTTTTTTTTAAATCAGGTAAAGGATTAACAACCAAAATACATAAATATTTTAGTATAATTAACACACACACACACACACACACACACACACACACACACACACACACACACACACACACACACATTTGAAAACAGGGTGAAGACATGGCCAGAAACTTTACAAAGGAAGAGATCCAGAGGGCCAAAACAGATACGTGAAAAGGTGTTCAAAAACCAGTGATCATCAGAGAAATGCAAGTTAAGACAATAATGAGATACATTTTTACACCTGTGAGAATGGTACACATTAGAAAGGACAGGAACAACAAATGTTGAAGAGGATGTGGGGAGAAAGGGACACTTTTGCTCTGCTAGTTGAATTGTACATTGGTCCAACTCTTATGGAACAGTATGGAGGTTTCTTAGGACATTAGAAATGGACCTAACTTATGACCCAGCATTTTATCTTTTGAGAATTTACCCAAAGGAAACAAAGGCACCTACCAGATAAGATCTATGTATACCTGTGTTTATAGCAGCACAATTTGTAAAAGCCAAAACCTAGAAGCAACCCAGATGTGCAATGGCAGATGAGCAGCTAAAAATTGTGAATATATATTGGAATGCTACTCAGGTATTTAAAATGATAAAGTCATCTCCTTTGCATCATCTTGGAACTTGAAGACACTATGTTAACTGAGATAAGCTGAAAAAAGGACAAATATAGAAAGATATTTATTATAAGCATGACTTAATAGAGACAAAAAGGCAAACAAAATGAAATGTGGATTAGTAATGGTGCAGTACATTAAAACAAAAGATTCAGAGGTTACATAGGTATCTAAGCTGAATATGGGCCCCAGATTAAATCGATGGGGTCTGCAGTCAACAATATTTATACACCTGTCCCATTTTGGGGAGATACTCTCTTTCCTGATCCAGCTTTCTGGTCCTCTCTCCAGCCATGACATCATCTCCCCAGACAATAACTTGGTTTCACCTGAATATCAGAGGTCAGGCTCAGGAAAAAACTAGTATACTCATGGGCTTTTTAGAATATAACTAAAATAGGCCTACTAGCTATCTTCAAAACGGAGACCCCAAATCTTCATCTGCAATTTTCCAGCCTTTAGGTTCATGATTAGTTAACAATTTGTTTGGCTTTATATGTTAACTCTTTTTTCAGCCACCAGGTTCCAGATGCTACCATGCCAACCGGACTTCCCTGGGCAGACAACCCCACCAATGTGTCTTGGAGCTCAGCTTCCCCAGAGCCCCGCCCCACTAGGGAAGGAGAGAGACAGGCTAGGAGTATGAATCAAGCTGTCAACACCCATGTTCAGTGGGGATGCAATTACAGAAGCCAGACCTTCCACTTTCTGCACCCCATAATGACCCTGGGTCCGTACTCCCAGAGGGACAAAGAATAGGAAAGCTATCAGTGGAGGGGAGGGGAAACAGAGTTCTGTTGGAGGGAATTGTGTGAAGTTGTAGTTCTCTTATCCTATGGTTTTTCCAGTGGTTCCTTTTTATACATAAAAATTATTTAAAAACAAACAAAGGACTCTGGGGAAGGAAGGATAGAAGAGAATTGTGGTGTCCTGGTACATAATGAAATTGTATTTATATTTCAGTGATCACTCCATAAAGCATTAGTCCCCTCAATGAAAGGAAAGAAAAAGAAGATATAAGTGAAAGAGAAAACACTGTTACTTATAGTATAAAAGAAATAATTATTCTAAAGAAATATTACCAGCAATTGGATGGTAGCTATTTATAATCTAGGTAAAATGAAAGAGTTCTTAAATGATAAGCAGAAGTTTTATTTATTTTTTTATTTATTGGATAGGACAGAGAGAAGTTGAGAGGGGAGGGGGAGACAGAGAGAGAGAGAGAGAGGAGAGAGGAGACCTGTACCTCCTTCACTGCTTGCGACCTGTACCTCCTTCACTGCTTGCGAAGTAACACCCCCTCCCACTGCAGGTGGGGAGCCATAGTGCTTTAACCATGATCCGTGCACGAGTTCTTGTACTTCTACTATGTATTCTTATCCTGGTGCACCACCGCCTGACTCCCATAAACAGAAGTGTTATAACTGTATAATGAAATGTTATTCAGTAATAAAAAGCAATGTTAGTTGATTCATGCTTCAACAAAGATGAAACTTGACATGCTACATGCATCAAATCATATACAAAAGGTGATAAATTGTATGTTTTTCCTTATGAGAAACTCCAGATAAGTCAAGTCTATATATAGACACACATTACAGGCTGGGAGTATGGATCGACCTGTCCATATCCATATTCAGCAGGGAAGCAATTACAGAAGCCAGACCTTCCACCTTCTGCATCCCATAGTGACCCTGGGTCCATACTCCCAGAGGGATAACAAATAGGAAAGCTATCAGTGGAGGGGATGGGATATGGACTTCTGGTGTTGAAAACTGTGTGGAGCTGTACCTCTCTTATCCTATGGTTTTGTCAATGTTTCCTTTTTATAAATAAAAATTCAAAAAAAAGGTAGTGATTGCCAGTGGTTAGTTGTATGTGTGGAGGGTGGGGGACGTGAAGTTAGAGAGTAGGAATAGAAAGCATCCAATTGTAAATAACAAGTGAAATTTCAGAGCATATTTATTATGGCAAAAGTTTGCACATTTAATCTGTAATACATTTATTTTTAATAACAAATCAGTTTGTTTTTACTGATGAGAGCTGCAATAGGCTTTCATTATTTCTAGCAGATGTTTAAGCAAGATGTACTTTTTTTCTTGCATAGAAACTTTTTCGTTTTTGCTTTTTGGGAAATACTTGTTTTAAAAAAGATTTTCTCCCAAGTGTACATGAATTGGTGAGTAGCACGTGGATGCTTCTTAAATATTTGTGTTATTTTAATAAGTACACTTGCATTATAATATTTTTTATTTTATCTTAACCATGGATTCTTTGATTCTTGAGTGGACAAGCTAAATTCATCTTATTTTATAAAAATATTTAACTTATTCTGAAAAATTTTCTCCACTAGGTTCCTCTCCTCATTACATGTGAAATGCATAATGTCCTGACTTCCCCTCCCCCTAAGTCTTGGTGAGCACTTTTCTATTTGTAGAGGCTGTGGGGCATGACCAGACAAGCCCAGAAGTAAATTCCTGCTGGGAGCTTTCTATTTGCATTATGACTTGATCTTGTGGTGAAAAATGATGTGTACATAATACTTTTCAATTTCCCTCAGAACATTATTTGATGTCCAAGCTTAATGCATTCCTGAAAAGTATTCACAACTCAGGAATCAAGCTAAGTTTTTTTTTCCTAGAGTATTCAAATTCTAAGACTACTGGAAATTGAACTGGATTTTTCTTTGAAGGCGTTTTTCACTCATACGCATTGCTACTCCCTATTCTCACTGAAAAAACCAAAAACAGTCATTTGCATTTACGTTATTGACCAGATTATCAGGGACTCACATTTCTCTTTTGGAATGACTAAAGAGTGTCTCCCATGGTGTCTATATTCCTGGTCAGAGGCCCAGGAAGTTTGGCTTAGAAACTAATCGATTAATAGAATTTTCCTTTAGTAGGAAATCATTAAGCCCCAAAGTCCTTATACCCAATACTAAAGATGCAGGATCACTGTCATTTCACTAGTAGCTTGATAGGCTACTATCATGAAGCATGAAGCAACAAGGATAGATAGGTATTCATGAGTGAGGGCTTCATGGCATTCTGTGCTCTTCCTGATGAGCCTTGTGCTTACAAGTTATCCAGAAGGATAATCATTATTTTATTAATAAATACCTTACTTCCCACAATTACAATGTTCTCTTTTCAGTGTTCCAACCATGACGACTAGATCCACACATTGCTTTCCTTAATCATAGACTGCCCTATACTAATTCATTAGTTATGTGAACCCTATGATTAAATTCTCTTATAGGACTACAAGCCACACAAATATACTATATTTATTTTAACTAATTAATTCTGTTTCTTGACACAGAGAGAAATTGAGAGGGGAAGAGGAGATATAGAGGGAGAAAGACAGAAACACCTGCAGACTTGCTTCACCACTCATTAAGCTTCCCCCACTGCAGCTGGGACTGGGGCTTGATTCCCAGGCCTTAAGAATAGTGAAAAATGCATTCAACAAGGTGAGCCACTACCCAGACCCCCCCAATCTATTATGCTTATATCAGTAACTAGTAACTAAAATTACCTTTATTCTGTCTCCCACAGTTAATAGCACAGTGCTGAATGTACTTTGGGCAAAGACATGAGTAGAGAGAAATTTGGGGGCAGATGTTTAATACTAATTGTGCAAAACACACTGAAGATCTCCAAAAAAACCAGATGAGTGACAGCATCATAGTCTCTTACTTGGGGCATACATGGCCTAGTAAATAGTGAGCAAGATGCTAAGTGATGAATTTAAAGCCATAGAATTTGTAAAGTGCTCCATTAACAACAAATTTAGAGTGAAGCATCAGTATCTCACTTCTTTTCATTACTTAAGGATTTCCTCAGAAACAGAACCATTTAGTACCAATTACAGAGTGGCATGAAATATTTTCATACAATTTTAACATACAATTTAAAACCCTAGACTTGTTAATTCAAATGACAAGAATGACTGGAAAAACTGGATGGAAAATTTGTACTAAATTAAAATTACCAAACAATTTAGTTTCAGGAAGTGCCAATTAAGATATGTATTTGAAAGCCTTGACAAATAAAATCTTACTTAACAAATTATTGCTAGAAAATATTTAAAGGAGACCTTCCTTAATGAATTAGCCATGTATATTTTGCATCTGCAAACACAGTGTGAGGATATAATTCATGTTCTAAGAATAAGAGACAGCAAATTGATTTCATACTAAAACAAATATTTGTTCAATTTATTTATTCAAGAAATTAATTCAAAATGGTATATACTTTGCATTTTAAATATCAATTCATATTTATTAAATACCTTAAGTAAAAGAAGAACGTCAATAAGGCTCCCTTTTAGAAGTTAAAAAATAAGGACTAAAGCACTTTCTGAATCACCCTAGTACAAGTGAGTCAATGGGACCAGAAATTGATAGATCTAAGACATGCTCTGTGTTTGGTAAGTTAATCACCCATTTGAACATCAACAATTCTAAGTCAATAAGATATAAGAAAAAATGTTATTGCATTATGAACTTTAAACTACATCTATCTTGGGGGGTAGATGGCATAATGTTTAAGCAAACAGTCTCTCGTGCCTGAGGCTCCAAAGTTCCAGGTTCAATCCCTCAAAACACCATAAGCCAGAGCTGAGCAGTGTTCTTGTTAAAAAATAAATAAATAAATACATAAATCTAAAATACATCTATCTGCTGTGCCTAAAAAGTAAATTACCCAGCCAAGAGATTCCCCATCTCCTCCATGTTAGTGTATATAGATATTAGGTACAATTTTTTCAAGCATTAGGGGAAGAAAAGAGAGAAGCCATATATAAATTAGGTTGAGTTTTACTGCAGTGTAAAAGGCTGTTTCTTTTTATTGTTTACTTATTTCACTTGATACATGGACACATAACTGTATGTTTCTTTCTCTTTCCATCCTCAGTAGTCCTGATCATATATTTGGAAAGGAAGGGTAAATACATGTACTCTGTGATGTAGCATTGTAGAATCCTCTTTCCTTCTCCTTTTATGTACACCACTTTTGCAGAAAGGAGGAAATCAGATTCACTTTTTGCATACAACATCTATTTAGCTGGTGGCTGTGTGTGCAAGTCCAATTAACTCTTTTAACAATATGGGTGAAAAGAGGTTATTGGATTATGTCTGCAGCCAATTATAATTGTTTTGGTTGAATACTTTCTCCTGTAACCTTATTTACAGTTAAGAAAACACAATTGAAAAACACTTCTTAGCATGGAAGAAAAAAGCCTAGGAAAAAATTGGAAGACCAATTTATTTTCTCTAGATCATAGAACATGACCTCTTATTTATGTTTGGGTATAAAGGAAACATTACTTTTGCAGAAGCAAAGATACAAATGTCAGACATGAGACATTTTAAATAGATCTCATTATCATTATTATGATCATTATGTCTAGCTCATCATGAAATGCAATGTGAAAGAAGGGAAACAGCATGATATGTAGAATGAAATAGAAAAGCTAGAACCAAGTCAACCCAGTTTCTAACGCTGGTTTTGCTACCAGTGAGTCACAGCTTCTCTGAATTGAAAGGCCTTCATCTAGAAAGTGAAAATAACAAGGCAGTTACTATAATGATCAAATGAGGAAATGTACATGATATACTTTAAAGAGGAAAAAAATCACAAGGAATTGGTTATAAAATAAGGTTTAATAATAGGTATTCCTTCTGCAGTTATTTTAAACTTCAGTGCAAGGAGATTTTGTTCCTTGTATCAAAATTGTTCCTAAGGTAATGGTAAGATAATCTTTATTAGCTAATTAAGCTTTGTCCTTTCCTAGTTGCAAATATAGTGTATAAAAAGATTTTTTCTTCTCTCTCTCTCTCTCTGTGTATATGAACCGGCCCATGACCCTTGACTGGAAAAACAAACAGTCTCTGTATGTGAACGTATCTTAGATAAACAAATAGCTAAACATGGAACTAAAACAAAATATCAAAGTCTTGGCATAGTAGTGCCATTGAGCTCCAGAATCTGTGTTGAAATACAAGTTTATTTTATTTAGGAATTATGAAGTCAATAGATCAAGAGAACTTTGCCATTTAACAATATAGATAGTTTCTCATAGTTCCCAGGATGAGGCATGCTACAGTCTACACAAGGAAACAATGAGGAAATTCAGCTCAGAGACAGATGTTTGGGGAATAGTAACTTGTATTTTGTGATCACAAATCACAAGCACAAACAATAGAAGAGAGCTGAGCAACATCTTCATGTCAGTAGTTGATGCAAGGTGAGGTCAAGAAGGTAAAGAGAGGGTTGATTTCTTGAACAAAGAGAAGGAAACCAGGTTGGAGAGATAGCTCAGTCACCGAGTAAGGTGTAGTTCAAGTCTCAGTACTTCATGGGAATGTCTTGAAAACACTGTGACAATTCTGGTGCTATGGCTTCTTTCTCTCTCTTTGTCTTTCTATATTTATGAAAGAATCCTACCTCAGACTGATGACATTGTGCAGTGTGTATGACTCAACAACAACAAAAAGTTAACCACTTGTGCAGAGAAAAGTTTCACTCTTTGAATTAGATGAGTGCTCTCAGGTAGGGCTGTTTGTAGCTCCTACTCCTGAAATCATATCCCCAGGCAAAGCACTGTGAATGACATCCTTGTTAATTAAGGTGCCTGACTGGTCACATTGAAAGACTGATGCATCACATTCATTTTTTTTTTTTTTTTTTGCCTCCAGGGTTATTGCTGGGACTCACTGCACTAGGAATCTACTGCTCCTGGAAGCCACCTCTTCCCCTTTGTTGTTTATTGGTGTTGTTGTTATTATTATTTTGGGGGGTAACTCTCTCCCTCTCTGGCAGGGTGGCCTCCAGGGGAAAGGTAACGGGCTGGTTCTTTCTCGCTCACGACAGGGGTGACACGAAATAAAAGACACCAGGGGACTCTTAGCATGAATCTAGAATCTGAGTCCTTAGAATCCCAGAATCCTAGAGTCCGTTTATTAGCAAAGTGGACATGAGTTAAATAGAAAAACAATGAAGTTAATTATTGTTGAAATATGACAGAAATTATAGGTTTCTTAACAGTCAGCATGCCCCTATGGTAGGGGGCTGGTATGACAGGAATTGATGAGATACAAGACAGTTATTCTCCATAACACAAGCAACTTAATTATCCAAAGGTATTTGAGAGAAGCATGGGGGTTAAACCTGTAGGGTGAGACAGAAAGAAGACGGATATCAAAAGGCCATATAGTTTGGAATTTCTCTTGTCTGGGGTCTGAGGTGTGTGATGAAGTGTGTGATAAGGTGTGTTCTTCTGTGATCAGAAAGTGACTTTGAATAAGTGAATCTGTGGCCATGTGGCCTGCAGTTAATGGAGGGAAGTACTGGGGTTATCTGTGGGCCTGAGAGTCAAGAAGGAAAGAACCAAGTCTGAGTTTCACCCCTTATGCTCACCTCGGTTGAGAGAGACTTACCAAGAGGTTATCTTCTCAGACCTCCATCCAAAGATGGGGGTGGTTCTCCCTAAACTCTATCAGGCTTACACATGTTCCCAACAATTATTGTTGTCAGTGTTGTCGAATAGGACGGACAGAAATTGAGAGAGGAGGAAAAGACACAGAAGGGGAGAGAAAGATAGACACCTGCAGACCTGCTTCACCGCCTGTGAAGCAAATCCTCTGCAGGCGGGGAGCCGGGGGCTCGAACCGGGATCCTTAAGCCGGTCCTTGTGCTTTGCACCACCTGCGCTTAACCCGCTGTGCTACCACCCGACTCCCCATATATTCTTTTTTTGCAAATATTTTTAATTTAATTTTTAATTTTTGTTATTTATTGTATATAGACAACTAGCAATTGAGAGGGTAGGGGGAGATAGAGAGGGAGAGAGAGAGAGAGAGAGAGAGACCTACAGCCCTGCTTCACATGTAAAGCTTTCCCCCTGCAGATGGGGTTTGGGAGCTCAAGTTTGGGTTCTTGAACATTGTAACATGTATGATCAACCAGAAGTTTCACCACCTGGCCCTGGAAGATGCATCATAGTGATTTCTAACTCTTATGATCCTAAGGGGTGGAAGGGTGATAAAATATTAACCTCTAAAAATCAGTCCAGGAAAGATAGCTTCACTTCATGGAATTCTGGTTATAGAACAGTGTTGGCAGGCCAAAGGAGCTTTTAAAATACTGGTTAGTTAACATCAAACAGTTTAGCAATCAGTAGAGGGGATTTGAGGATATAATCTGTATTTGTAGTCTGATTTTTGACACTTACAGTGGTGATGTGGCATAAACACTTTAGGTAGAATTTCAGATTATAATTTCACAAAAACATGGGGATGGTGACTATTTCCTGTAGTACAACTTAAGGGACAAGTGGAATTACTCATGTAATGGGCTTAATACAATGTTTAGTATAAGAAGCAGTTAATGAATGGTCTTGTAGTTATACATAAATTTGAGTGAAAATTTTAGACATTTGAAAGTTTGATTAAGCAAACTAATATACAGTTGTTAACTTTTTTTTCCGTAATAGTTAAAAAGCAAAGCCTTAGGGATTCAAGTGGTAGTGCAGCAGGTTAAGCACACGTGGCGCAAAGCAAAAGGATCTGCTGAAGGATCCTGGTTGGAGCCCCCGGCTCCCTGCCTGCAGAGGATTTGCTTTACAGGCGGTGAAGCAGGTCTGCAGATATAAGATATATTATGATATACTATTGATATATAAATCTTATTGATTCTACAGCATAGAAATAAATTGTGTATTTAGGTACAATGTCCATCTCTTTGTCATTCTATTAAGCTCATAGATCTCTAACTCTATGATTATTTCTTGGAGGTCTTTTAATATTTACATGTTTTGGACATTGCTCTTACTATGCTTCACAATGAAGCACATCAAGACTTATTTACCCATTTTCTAATTAGTGGATGATCAGTTGTTTGATGTAGAGTAATGACTATTTCCCTCTCTTACTTGACTATGTAAAAATCTGGCTTCAGACTTTGTTTAAAGCTCCATGTGAAATATATACCTTTTCCTTTTCAATTTCCATCAGGGTTTTCCCTATGGCTCAGTGCTGACACTAAGAATTCACTGTTCCTTGTGGTCAATATTTTTTTCTTTTAAAAATGTATTCGCTTATTTTTTTACCTGATATAACAGGGATTGAAAGGTGAAGGGGAGAGGGTGAGGGAGAAGAAGGAGAAGGGGGAAGAGAGAGAGAGAGAGGGACAGCATTGCTTAATGACTTTCATTTTATGAAGCCTCACCTCTACAGGTAGGGATCTAGGGTTTGAACCTGGCTGTGCACCAAACACTGAACTGGGTACACTATGTCCTGTCCCCTAGGAATTGTACTCTTATCAGCTGAGGTCTCAGATAATACATTCAGAAATCTGATAAAGATCTTTGTATTAGTAGGGGCTGGGTGGTGGTGCAGTGAGTTAAGAGCACATTGCAAGTAGTACAAGGACCAGCATAGGGACCTGGATTAGAGCCTCCAGCTCCCCACCTGCAGGGAGTAGCTTCACAGGTAGTGAAGTAGATCTGCATGTGTCTGTCTTTCTCTCCCCCTCTCTGTCTTCCCCTCCTTTGTCAAAATCTCTCTGTCCTATCCAGCAACAAAGACAGCAATAATAACAACAATAAACAGCAAGGTCAACAAAAGGGAAAAAAAGCCTCCAGGGGCAGTGGATTCATAGTGTTTCATAGTGCAGGCACCAAGTTCCAGCAATAAACCTGGAGGGAAAAAAATCTTTATACTAGTCATACTTAAGAAGTCAATGATTAAAATTATATTTTAAAGGGACTGATGCCCCTTTTATCATCAAGAACTTAAATGGATAGGTTAATGAAATGTTTGAAAATCATACCATGTACATTTAACTACTGCATGGAGCCTTAGTCTGTATCTCAAGTTTAAGAACTTGAACATTTTTCAAATTATTCCCAAACTATAGTATTCATTTTCTTTGCTCTTATCTATTGCACTGCTCTCATAATAGGTATATTTTACAAAACATAAATTAATATCTTGCAAATAGGAAAAGGATATTTTTCTTTTTTTAATATTTATTTTATTTATTTATTCCCTTTTGTTGTCCTTGTTGTTTTATTGTTGTAGTTATTATTGTTGTTGTCATTGTTGGATAGGACAAAGAGAAATGGAGAGAGGAGGGGAAGACAGAGAGGAGGAGAGAAAGACAGACACCTGCAGACCTGCTTCACCGCCTGTGAAGCGACTCCCCTGCAGGTGGGGAGCCGGGGTTCGAACCGGGATCCTTATGCTGGTCCTTGTGCTTTGCGCCACCTGCGCTTAACCCGCTGCGCTACAGCCCGACTCCCGAAAAGGATATTTTTCATCCATTATTGTAATAACATTGTTAGAAGGATTACACATCTCTATAACCTTTTGCAATTTTAAAGGAAATCTTAACCCATGTTTTTGAAAATTTATGATGGGGAAATTAGAGCAGATAGTAATATCTCAGTTGTATAAGAGGAAAGCAAATAGAAATGCTAAATGAATTTATATGATGAACCAGTGCTAGGACCTGCCCAGAAGCTCAAGCTCATACTTCTAATTCCATGGCTCTCGTCACCATGTAATTCTGTTCATAAATGTGAACAGAGGGATCCTCATTTATTCTGACATTAGACACATGTTTTCCCATAGAAGCTTAATTGTCTGCTTTACTCAAGATAGGCGGTTATAAGGAAGGTTGATTGTTTCCTAGCCAGGCCCCAGAGGCTGCTAAATTATCTCTATATTCACAATCTCCTTCTGCCAGATCTCAAACATTCCAGAAAATCTCTTAATAAGAGGACTTCCTCAGAAGTATTTTTTAATTAAAAACATTTTTTTATTATCTTTATTTATTGGATAGAGGCAGCCAGGAATCGAGAAGGTAGAGGCGATAGAGAGGGAGAGAGAAAGAGAGACACCTGCAGACCTGCTTCACCCCTTGTGAAACTTTCCCCTTGCAGATGGGGTCTGGGGGAGAACCTGGGTCCTTGAGCACTGTAACATGTACGCTCAACCAGGTGCGCCACCACCCGGCCCCTTTTTTAAAATTTTTTAAAAGTATTTATTTACTCCCTTTTGTTGTCCTTGTTTTTTACTGTTGTAGCTATTATTGATGTCAACGTTTTTGGATAGGACAGAGAGAAATAGAGAGGGAAGGGGAAGACAGAGAGAGGGAGAGAAAGATAGACACCTACAGACCTGCGTCACCGCCTGTGAGGTGACTCCCCTGCAGGTGGGGATCTAGGGGCTAGATCCCAGATCCTTACTCAGGTCTTTGAGCTTTGTGCCACATGTGCTTAAGCCGCTGCGCTACCGCTTGACTCCCAGAAGTATTTCTTATTGTCCTTAAGCAATGAACTGGATATACTATGTGTTGCTTTTTGTTAATAATAGGCCAAAGAAAAAAAGTTACTTTTAGAACTAATATGCTTTCTTAATACAAGCTTCACCCTCAGTCATATTTCTGGTTATTGAAACTATCATCAAGATAACCTCATGGGCTTTATGTAATTTGTAAAAAGGATACATTTGCAACTGATTATCTTCCTTTTTTTAAAGTCTTCCATAGTCAATTTCATTAAAAGTTATGCTTAATAACTACCTGCATGGGAGCTGTAAGCAGTTCACTTTGTAGAATGTTCACTTGGATATAGCTCACAAGTAGAGGTTTACTATACTCCAGGGACTGGATTCAAGCCTCTAACCACCACAAGGGAGCACACAGATCCTGTGTGCTGTGCGCTACAAAAGCATATCCCCAGGTCTTAAAATATTTATTTTGAATATATTAATTATTCTCAGAAAAACGTGTATCACAGAAAATATCAGAGTTTTTGTTATAAAAGAGATATCAATATGTTTAAGTTTTGGAAGATAGCAAAAAGGCCCTTTTAAAATTCATTTATTTGGGGCTGGATGGTGGTGAACCTGGTTGAGCGCACATATCATAGTGTACAAGGACCCAGGTTCGAGCCCCCGGTCCCTACCTGCAGGGGGAAAGCTTTGCGAGTGGTGTAGCAGTGTCTCTCTGTCTCTCTCCCTCTCTATATCCCCTCTTCCTCTCAATTTCTGGCTGTCTCTATCCAATAAATAAATAAATAAAATAATAAAAAGATATGTCATTAAAAAGAATAAAATGCATTTATTTAAAAATTAATATAAACTTTAAAAATAAATTTTAAATTTTTCAAGACTGAATTTTATTCTATATTACTATTATTTTGGTAAAAACAAAACAAAACAGGACTTCTCAGATATTCTGAGTTTATTTTGTAATGTAATTAATACAGCTCAAAGTAGAGAAATAAATAGGGGCCCACTAGCTTTAGTAACAAATCATTTGGCATCTGATATATTATTTTAAATTCACTGAGTCATGAAAAACCTTAGTTAACCTCATGCCATTTAAAAATGTACTAATGGTAGATACATGAAAATATGAGGATAAACAGTATTTTAAATCATACCAAAGTGCTGGTTTAAATGATGCTTTGGTACTTTTATGCAGTTTCTTACTCTTGAGCTATCATGTATAACCAGTTTATATGTAAATATATGCATTATATATTTCATTATATATTTGCCATATTTCATCAGGGCAAAAGACAGGTCCACAGCTGCAGGAAGTCTGTGCAGGATTCATAAGTGAATGCATTTCAGCATGTCAAGAAGCTTTGGGACACACATATAATGTATTTTCTCCACCTTGTTCTAGAGAAGATTCAGACAATTTCGATGTAAGATAAAAAACAGTGACAGAGAATGTTTTTAAGCCACTAGTAAGATAGAGTTAACATCTTGACACAGTTCCTAGGGAACTGACTGCAGAGAAGGTAAATGTAAAGTTAACTAGTATCCGCTAAACATGGGGCCATATGGTGGCACACCTCCATAGGCCCATATGTTACAGTGGGCAAAGATCTGGGTTTAAGCATTTGATCCCCACCTGCAGGAGGAAGGCTTCCCAAGTGGTGAAGCAGGGCTGCAGGTATTTCTCTGTCTCTCTTCCGCTCTATCTCCCCCTTCCTCTCAATTTCTGGCTCTCTGTATCAAATAAATAAATATAATGGAAAAAAATAGGCATAACATAACCTCTTAAAATTTTTGCTTTGAGAAAGAATTGTGGAAGAAATTTCATAATTTTCAACAAATTTAGTAGGCTGATGTTTGCTTCACTGCCTTCTCTATTCAGATAAGCTTATAACATATAATTCATTTTCTTCTACTTTATAAGAATTTAGGATTTTTTTTACTTGAGACATATCAATGTATATTAAAAACAAGATAATTTACAAAATAAAATTAGTAAACTTGTTAAATGTAATACTATGTTCCAATCCTATATAATCCACATAACATGTGCAAATATCTCCATTTTTAAAACATTTTCTTTATAAATTTATATCTATCTGACTGTTTTCTAGTTCAGTATAAAAACCAGCATTATAACAGACGCTTAGTTGGCTTTACTCTTTAGTGATTTTTATTCTGTCAACTTCATTACTCTATTCCAATCTTTCATGAACTTGAACTGTTTTGAAAGCAAAGTCCCTTTACTTTGTAGAATGTCTGTTTGTGTTTGAGGCTTAAATATAAATACACTTGTATGAATTTTTCTATGTAATGCATTCTATTAGGAGATATATACTACTTATTTGTTTCATTGTTGCTAAATTAACTTTGACCCCCCCCCCCCTTTTTTCAGTTGAGAGGCGGGTTATTACATCAGGCTCAACCGGACGCTGTTGACTGGCTACTGAAGAAGGGCAAAAGCTAGAAGAAGAAGAAGAACTGGGGCTCACTGCCAGCACTACAGACCTACTGGTCCGGGCAGATATTTCTTCTTTCTTTATTAGAGAGGACAAAGAAAAATTGAGAAAGATGGGGAGATAAAGAGGGAGAGAGAAAGACACCTGCAGACCAGCTTCACTGCATGTAAAGCTGATCCCCTGCACTTGGGGAGCGGGAGCTTGAACCAGGTCCTTGAACCTAGGTCCCTGAGTTTGGTACTATGTGTGCTTAACCAGTTGCACCATCTCCCGGTCACATTAACTTTGTTATTTTTGAGATGGTTTCGTTACTTATTTTCACTGGAAATTTGTCTTACTTTAAAAAAATAAACAAATAGCTTGTAGTAAGAATTTATTTTTGCCATGACTTCACTACTATGGCTGGTATTCACAGATAGCAGGAGAGATAGAGAGATAGAGACCCACAGCACTAGTTACCTCCACTGCTACAGTTTTCCCAGGTGCTGTACAATTTTCTCAAACATAGGTCATGCATCTGGGAAATCAGGGTTCTTCCCAGGTGAGATACAAATCGCAAGCATGACTATTTGTAAACATTCTGTTCTTGATCAAATTTTCACCAACAATTCTTAGACACAAAGTAGATTTCCAGTAAGGACTGGTCCATTACTCAGAGTAATTAATCTTAATGTAAAAAAAACCAACAAACAAATAAGAAACTTCCCAAGAAGGAATAAAGGAATAACAACATCAACAAATTCAGTATTAAAAATGTTTCAGAACCATACACAAGAAAAGGTCAAGATTCATGTATTTTTTATATTTTTAATAGGTTCTATGATTCTACAACATTCTCCAAACATAGTGAAAACTGAGTGTGCCAAATGCTTTTCTTTTCTTTGTTTTTTAATTTAAGAAAGGATTAATTAACAAAACCATAGGGTAGGAGGGGTACAACTCCACACAATTTCCACCACCCAATCTCCATATCCCACCCCCTCCCCTGATAGCTTTCCCATTCTCCATCCCTCTGGGAGCATGGACCCAGGGTTATTGTGGGTTGCAGAAGGTGGAAAGTCTGGCTTCTGTAATTGCTTTCCCGCTGAACATGGGTGTTGACTGGTCAGTCCATACTCCCAGTCTGCCTCTCTCTTTCCCTAGTAGGGTGTGTCTCTGGGGAAGCTGAGCTCCAGGACACATTGGTGGGGTCTTCAATCCAGGGAAGCCTGGCCAGCATCCTGATGGCATCTGGAACCTGGTGACTGAAAAGAGAGTTAACATACAAAGCCAAAGAAATTGTTGAGCAATCATGGACCCAAAGGTTGGAATAGTGGAGAGGAAGTGTTAGGGAGGTACTCACTGCAAACTCTAGTGTACTTCTGCTTTCAGGTATATATTTTGCAGTAGTTTATAGATACGTGTGAAAATATCCTCTCTCTCACAAAAACTGGTGTATATCTAGGTTTTGGGACTTTGTTAGAAAGTGAACCACCTGAGATGAAATTAGAGTATACTATGAAAGGAAAGATCTCACCCGAGTAATGAAGCTGAAGGGTTGTCATTCCACATGTCAAGTCTCTGAACAAACTCTCAAGTGAAGCATGTTGAGGTGGCAATCATTGCGTTGATTAGGTTGTGATCGGCAGATGCAATATTATTTGATATGGATTGGGAGAGGAATATGGGAAATTGGGCCCTCTCCAAGGGTTCCAGGACTGGGGAAGTAGGGGCTCTATAGTGGAGATATGAGGTTCCTGCTGTCTTAGGGTTCAAAAAGACTATCGATAGTTAATGTTATCATCACATTCTTTGGTAATTGGGTTAACTTTGAAAAGTCCTTTTGTTACGGTTTGCTGTACAGTATCCAGTAGCTTGTATATAGCTGTGCTATTGAATGCTTCTGATCTACTTGGTCTAGGCTTTTGAGAGAGTCCGCATATCAAATACACAGCCTATATATTAAAAAGATTCAGTTTGTGTTTTGAAAAACTTTGAGACATACAATTGATTTTACCCCTCTCATATTAATTAACTAGTGATTTATATGTCTACATTTTGCTAGGAGTGTATATAAACACCATTCCCACCACCAAAAGACTGTGACCCATCCCTCCCACCCACTCCCACCCCCCACTGGCACAGGAAGCTGCATGTCTACCCCTCACCACAGTGTTTTTACTTTGGTGTCCTACTTACAATTTAGTCAGGTCCTGCTTTTAGTTTCCCTTCCAGATCTTCTTAGTTAACTTCTGTTGATGAGTGGGATCATCTCATACTCATTTTTATCTTTCTGACTTACCTCACTTAACATAATTCCTTCTAGCTCTGTCCAAGATGGGTCAGAGAAGGTGGGTTCATTGTTTTTGATAGCTGCATAGTATTCCATGGTGTATCTATACCACAGCTTTCTCAGCCACTCATCTGTTGTTGGG
This sequence comes from Erinaceus europaeus, assembly GCF_950295315.1. NCBI lineage: Eukaryota > Metazoa > Chordata > Mammalia > Eulipotyphla > Erinaceidae > Erinaceus > Erinaceus europaeus. The sequence goes on along the minus strand of NC_080175.1, from coordinate 20,288,759 downwards.
CACCTGGGTTGCTTCCAGGTTTTAGCTATTATGAATTGTGCTGCTATGAACATAGGAGTACACACCTCTTTTTGGTTGGGTGTTATGGAGTCCTTGGGGTATAACCCCAGGAGAGGAATTACTGGATCATATGGAAGGTTCATGTCTAGCCTTTGAGAGTTTTCCAGTCTGCTCTCCACAGAAGCTGTACCAATTTACATTCCCACCAGCAATGTAAAAGGGTTCCTCTGTCCCCACAACCTCTCCAGCATTTGTTGCTGCTGTCCTTTTTGATGTATGCAATTCTTACAGGAGTGAGGTGGTATCTTAGTGTTGTCTTAATTTGCATTTCTCTAACAATCAGTGACCTAGAGCGGTTTTTCATATGTTTGTTAGCCTTTTGGATCTCCTCTGTAGTGAATGTTTGGTTCATATCCTATGCCCATTTTTGGATGGAGTCATTTGCTTTTTTGGTGCTAAGTTTGCTGAGCTCTTTATATATTTTGGTGATTAGTTTCTTGTCTGATGTATGGCATGTGAAGATCTTCTCCCATTCTGTGAGGGGTCTCTCTGTTTGTTTAATAGTTTATTTGGATGTGCAGAAGCTTTTCAATTTGATGTAGTCCCATTGGTTTGTTTCTGCTTTAGTCTTACTTGCAATTGGGTTTGATTAATCAAAGATGTCCTTGAGGTGTAGGTGGGAAAGTGTTTTACCAATCTTTTCCTCTAAGTATTTGATTTTTTTCTGGTCTGACATCTAGGTCTTTGATCCATTTGGAGTTGATTTTTGTTTCTGGTGAGATAAAGTGGTTCAATTTAATTCTTCTGCATGTTACAACCCAGTTTTCCCAGCACCATTTATTGAAGAGAGCCTCCTTTTTCCATTTAATCCTTTGGGCCCCCTTATCAAAGATTAGATGTCCATAGGTGTGGGGATTTATTTCTGGGCTTTCAATTCTGTTCCACTGGTCTGTGTGCCTATTTTTGTTCCAGTACCATACTGTTTTGATGATGATGGCTTTATAATATAGTTTAAGGTCTGGGAGTGTGATGCCTCCATTTCTGTTTCTTTTCCTTAAGATGGTCTTGGCAATTCTAGGCGTTTTCATGTTCCAGATAAATGATTGTAGTGTTTGTTCTATTCTCTTAAAGAAACTTGGTGGAACTTTGATGGGTATTGCATTAAATTTGTATATGGCTCTTGGGAGAATATTCATTTTGATGATATTTATTCTTTCAATCCATGAGTATGGGATATCTTTCCATTTCTTGGTATCAGTTTCTATTTCCTTGAGTAGCGACTCATAGTTTTCAGCATACAAGTCTTTCACTTTTTTCGTCAACTTTATTCCTAGGTATTTGATTGATTTTGCTGAAACAGTAAATGTGAGTGATTTCTGGATGTCTTCTTCTTCAGATTTAGTGTTTGCATAAAGAAATGCCACTGATTTTTGTACATTGATTTTGTAGCCTGATACCTTGCTATATTGCCTAATAACTTCCAGTAGTTTTCTGCTGGCTTCTTTAGGTTTTTCTATGTATACTATCATATCATCTGCAAATAGTGAGAGCTTGACTTCTTCCCTTCCAATCTGTATTCCTTTGATTTCTTTCTCTTGCCTGATTGCTATGGCAAGAACTTCCAATACTATATTGAAGAGTAACGGTGACAGTGGACAGCCCTGTCCATTGAGTATGATGTTGGCTGTAGGTTTGCTATATATAGACTCCACTATCTTGAGGAATTTCCCATCTATTCCCATTTTTTGTAGATTTTTGAGCATGAATGGGTGTTGGATTTTTTCAAAGGCTTTCTCTGCATCTATTGAGATAATCATGTGGTTTTTGGCTTTGCTTTTATTGATGTGGTGAATGACATTGATTGACTTACGGATGTTGAACCAGCCTTGCATTCCTGGGATGAACCCCACTTGGTCGTGATGAACAATCTTTTTGATATGTTGCTGTATCCAGTTGGCCAAGATCTTGTTTAATATTTTGGCATCTATGTTCATCAGAGATATTGGTGTAGTTTTTTGTTCTGTCCCTATCAGCTTCTGTTATCAGGGTTATGTTGGCTTCATAGAATGTGGAAGGGAGTATTTCTGTTTCTTCAATCTTATGGAAAAGCTTAAGAAGTATGGGTACTAACTGTTTCCTGAAAGTTTTGTAGAATTCATTTGTGAAGCCATCTGGTCCAGGACTTTTGTTGTTGGGGAGATTCTTAATAACGGTTTCAATTTCTTTGTCTGTGATTAGTTCATTTAGATTTTGTAGTTCTTCTTTGTTCAGTTTTGGAAGGGCATATGCTTCTAGGAATTGTTCCATTTCTTCCAGATTCTCTAGCTTGGTGGCGTATAGTTCTTTATAGAAGTTTCGCAGGATTCTCTGGATTTCTGTGGTGTCAGTTGTGATATCTCCTCCATCGTTTACAATTCTATTAATTTGGGTCTTCTCTCTTTTTTGTTTGGTGAGTCTGGCTAGGGGTTTGTCAATTTTGTTTAATCTTTCAAAGAACCAACACCAAATGCTTTTCTTCATACAACATTGTGCTATTTCCAATACTTAAAGACTCAGTATAGTTAATAAAAACTGAACTTAGCATCATCAATTCATTAAATCTACACATATGCCCAACTGACACTTCAGGGATATATATATGTATATTGGTATTTGAGTATCTTCAGAATGCATACCGAGCCTTGACAGATGACTTAGTGGGTATAAGCTGGCAGCTTTTTAAGTCCCTCACACTGCATATGCAGTGGTGCTCTCTTTATTTTTTTTAATTTTTCATAAAATATAAAGATACCAGGGGGTCGGATGGTAGTACAGCGGGTTAAGTGCACAGACTGCTTCAAGTGCAAGGACTGGCTCAAGGGTTCAGATTCAAGCTCCTGGCTCCCCACTTGCAGGGGCGTTACTTCACAAGTGGTGAAGCAGTTCTGCAGGTATCTATCACCCCCCCCGTCTTCCCCATCTCTCTTGATTTCTTTCTGTCCTATTCAACTACAATGACATCAATAATAATAATAACCACAATTATGATTAAATACATATAAACCTTAAAGAAAAACTGAGTCTTCAGAGATAGCACAGTGAGTTCTCTATGCAAACTTGTCATTAATCCTTCTTTGAAATACATTCTAAAACATTACCTAAGGCCATTTCTGACCTCTTCCCTTCAAATCAGATCAGACTCAATGATGCCAATTGGCATGACTCTGCTTCACATGCTTGTGTACTTTATAACAAGAGCTATGTGTGAGATTGAGTTGTGATTTAGACATATCAGAGTTTGCCTGATCATAAGGAAGTTCTACATTTATAATAACCAGAGATGTCTCTAATTGATTAAAAAAAAAAAGTCTATGCCTTTATTTTCCCATGGCAGCCTAACATTTGCTGAGAAGTAAAAACTCCATTATCATGTATAAGGTATATGAACTCTAAGAAATCCCTTTGGAAAAACTCCATTTTGTACAGGAAATTCAACAGAGATCCGTATCAACAGCCTTACCTGAAGTTGAATGGATTAATATATTAGTCCTGAAGGTTAATCTCATCAACATACCAAAATGTACAATGCAAACTGTCTGATATTCTCTCTTTCCCTCTCGGAAAAAAAAAAACATAATGCTTAATAGAATATATAAGGTATATATAACAGATAAACCAAAGGTATATTGTAATTTTTCTATTACTATTTTAACTTGTCCCAATAATATTGATTGATCTGTATTCATAATATTTAAGAGAAAAACAGTTTGATTACCACAGTGAGCCTTACCATTCTGAAAACTTAGATTGAAAAAAAAATTATTTATTTCCTTTTTCTGAGAGAAAGAGAGAAAGGGGTACAGAGAGGCAGAGAGAAGGAGAAATAGCTGCAGCACAGCTCTACTACACAGGAAGTTTTCCCTCTGTAGGTGGGAACTTGAGACTCACAAACTTGAGGTTTCACACGTGGTTTGGTGTATTGTGTACTGGAGATGCCATGATCCAGCCTTAAAAGCTAGATGTGAATACCATGCAATTACCTTGGGCAAGATAATTTATCTCTAGGTCTCCACTTTTCTCTTACCATAAAATAGAGTTCATTTAGTTCCTCTCTTGAAGTGTTGAGAACTATGTTGAGGGTCATAGATCTAAAAATCCCGGTTTCACATTCTTTGCCACAAAGTAGGTAGAATTCAAACAATTGGGTGTTTTTCTTTCTTCCAATAAACTTTCAGTGTCCCAAAGTATGAGTTTCAATGTTGTGTGAAGTATGTTAATTAATTAATTAATTAATTATTTTGGTTGACCCAGGGGCTTTATGAAATCAGGATAAATTTTCAAGATAAAAACACAGAGAAAAAAAGGAAGGAAGATGAAAGGAAGTGAGGAAGGAAGGAAGGGAGGAAAGAAGGGAGAAGGGATAGAAAAAAGGAAAGAGGGAGGTAGGAGAGGAGGGAGTTAAGGAAGGAGAGAGGGAAGGAAAAGAGGGAAAGAGAAAAGAGACGTACAGAAATATTGCATACTACTAAAGTTTCACTTTGTATGGTAGGGGCAGAACTGGAACCAGATATGCTCCCTTGACTAAGCAAGTCACTATTTAAATGAGCTATTTTGCCTACTTGTGCTTTTCTTTCCAACACTTGCTTGGGAATTTTCCTCCACAACCACAGATATAATATCTGTATGTTCAGATGATCATTCTTGATCAATCATGGGTAAGACATAGCTTGAACTAAAAATACTGCCTACATGTCTACATGTGTGTATTTTCTTCATATGGTAGTGCTCTCTTCAAAGACCTCTGTCCTAATAATCAGAACTTGCAGTCTTATCTTAAAATCACTGAATCACTAACAAAAGGGGTCAATCATGAAGAATTATGAAAGCTAAAGAGGACCCAGTTTTGTTTCACTACCAGATGACCATGGGAAGTTGGTTTCTAAGTGGTTCACACTTGTTTAATTAGCGATGATAATAAGTCGTTTGGTAATCACAGAGAAATTAAATAGCTAAAGACAAATGATCTAAGAAGGTTAACAATTTAATCCCAACCAACACGCAAGCAGAATGTAATCTAAAAACATGACTGCAAGCAGTGTTGTAGGTTAATAACTTTGTACTTATAATTTAATGGAGCACACAGAATACTAGACTGCAAGTAATGGTTATAGGAAATAAATATACACACTGGCATTATGAATAAATTATTCTAGCATTAATTACAACTTAATTCCCTTATTTTAATATGATCTAGAAATTAAGTCACAAGTGGCTTGAGCTTGGTTTTTGCCTGAACAGGCATACATGAATATTTTAGCTAAGTCAAATAATTTGTCTGATGCCTGTGGAAGAGGATGCAATATTAAGTAGATATAAAATATTTCCTTTGTTCATTTCTGTTTGTCTTTTGTGATATACATTTGCATATTAGAAACATTACTAAACGATTTGCTTAATTTGTTGAACTCATCTTCATGCAAGTTATCACATATCCATTAATATGGCTTAAGTTTCACACTAGTTGGAATGACATAGCCATTACCTTGGTTCTATAACTATGTATAACATTTATGTTTCATTCAAGTTAGTTGCCTTCTTCTGAGTGCTCCGGACTCTTTCTCACCTCAATATGCATAGGAGTCAGGGGCATATTACATAAGGGGAAACCCAAGTTTAGGAAGCACCAATATTTAGTAGAGAGTAAGCAAACTGATCTTATTACTTCATTGGGAGAAAGTGTTATTTATCTATCAAGCCAGTATATGTTACTTTCAAGCCATTATTTTTTAAATTATTTCTGAATTCCCAAATTGTTCCTTCAGCATACATCTTTGAAGACAGTTCAGAAGGAGAAAAGGAATGAGTAAATGACAAAATAAAATATATCAATATAAGAGAACTTTGGAGAATTGCCTCTGAATAGGATAGGCACAGAGTGCATCACAACATGAAAGAGGGAGTAAGTTAATATAAGCAAAAATAACCAGATGAAGGGAGGAGAGTGAGAGAAATTAGTATAGATATATAAGAAATAAGATTTTATATGAGTAAAGTTCTGAGGTACTGTAAGGAATAACCTGGACAAGTCAATGGATAAATAGAACTTACCTTGTTAAAGAGAGAAAGAGAAAGGAAAGGCAATATTGACTTTATAGTATCTGTTTTGCATGTGGGACCCTCATTCATTCTACCCCATGCTGCACTTCACTGGTTGACCACCCTTTCATTCAGAAAGTAAAGGTAGTAGGGACAACCAGTATATAAATTGAACTGCTTAGTCTTGAATATCTCAGTCAGGGTCCCTCTGATCCATAAGAAGCATCTGAGATAATTAGAATAAACTCCATCTACATATGGACAAATAGTTTAATGAGTAGATGAAGCCTCTGAGAAAATGAAGAATAAAGACTTATCAAAATGACGACTCAGCAAATGCACTATACTTACTCCCTCAAGAACTTAAAGTCTTTTTAAAGAATTGTCCTGCAGATGTGTAAGAAAGTTTAATTTCGTGTGCTCATTGTTTATTTAGATCATGAAAAGATTATTTATAGATATTCAAGCTAAAAAAATTACCAGCCTCTCATCAAAGAACTAGAATCCAAAGCAATTCCAATGCCATAGTTGTCGGGTATCTATGTTACTAACAACAAAAAAAAAAACATAAATTGCAGAGATAACTCACCAGGGAGGGCATACCCCTTGCTAGCCAGATGTGCTGCTGGGAATTGAATTTTGACACAATATGGGAGATGCCATGCCACTATGTGAAGCTCCATTGCTGTGCTACCTCTCCTTTCTCTTTGTTCCCCTCCTTTTGAATGAAAATATGTCTCAGGAGAAGTGAAATACACACACATACACACACACACACAGAGAGAGAGAGAGAGAGAGAAATAAAAAGAAAAAATGTCTTGGCTCAATTTAAAAATGTAGTTTTTTATTAAACCAAAAAAGGAAGTTGCTGTAAACATTGTGAAAAGAGTTTGCATTGGGGGTCGGGCTGTAGCGCAGCAGTTTAAGTGCACATGGCGCAAAACTTAGGACTGGTGTAAAGATCCTGGTTCAAGCCCCTGGCTCTCCACCTGCAGGGGGGGGACACTTCACAAGTGGTGAAGAAAGTCTGTAGGTGTCTATCTTTCTCTCCCCCTCTGTCTCCCCTCCTCTCTCCATTTCTCTCTGTCCTATCTAGCAACAACAACATCAATAACAACAATAATAACCACAACAATGATAAAAACAAAGGCAACACAAAATGAAAATAAATAAATAAAATATATAAAAGAGAAAAAGAGTTTGCAAAATCAATGGAATAATTAGTAGTATTAATAACCCAATAATTCAAGAGTAAGTAAATACTACAGAAATGTTTTATGAAAATTATAAAACGTTTATTTAGTATAGTCTATATTTGAATTGAAAACAATTGAATATTTATTAGTAGATTCATTAAAATATAACTGTAACTCAAATACTATTTTATTAAAAATGTGCTTATAACTATATGAAAGAATACAATACTATAGTGTTTTCTTTAACTATAAATTCAATTTTTTCAATTCATTTAAACTGAGCTAAAATAGCAAATAGGACATTGTTACACACACAGAGACTCATACAAACACATATATATTTATATAACTTTCTAGAATGTATATACAACTTTCATGATTAAAAATAATAGCAAAAGAATCCAAGGAATTACTTTACTTCCAAAATATATGTTGGGACTGGAGAAATAGCTTTGCTATGTATATGCATGACCCAAGTTCAAGCCTGGCCTCTACCATACTGAAGGAAGCTTTGTTGCTGTGGTCTCTTTCCCTCTCTTTGTCTCTGTCTTATCTGTCTCTATCATTAAAAATAAATATCCTAGATAACACTGTTTCCTGGGTATTATGTAATATTCTCAAAAATATTAAAGAAAAAAATACAATATGCTTCTAGAGAACTTGTACTTTGGGGGTGGAAGACATAGTATAAAAATGCAAAAATACTTTCATGTCTGAAACAGCAAAGTCTCAGGTTCCATTTCCCACTCCACAATAAGCCAGAGCTGTTTTTCTCTCTCTCATTGTCTTGTCTCTTTCTCTCCTCTCTCTGTATCTCTCTCATTCATATGCATAAAATACAATACATTTTAAAAATAAAAACAAAGAACTCATAATTAAATGATGAAAACAAAATCTTCTATCAAAAAAAAAATGTTACAAGGATACCGGCAGTTCGGTGGTAGAGCACATGACTTGCAAGCACAAAGTCTCGAGTTTGATTCCTGGAACCAGAATGATGTGGTGGTTCTCTCATAAAATACATCAATAAATATTTTTAAGTTGCAATTTAATAAATTTTTAAATATTTTTAAGTTGGAGGGTGAGTGGAAAAGATTAATTGGTCAGGAAGTAAATGAAAGATGTAAAAATTTTAGTAGCAAGGTGGTGGCCCACCCAGTAGAGAACACATAATTACCATATGCCAGGACCCTGGTTTAAGTCTCTGGACCCTACTTGAAAAGGGGAAGCTTCACAAGTGGTTGAAGCAATGTTGCAGGTATCTTTCTCTCTCTCTCTCCATCCTTCTCTTGCTTCTCAATATCTCTTTCGATCTAATAAATAAACAAGTTAAATTATTACAAAATAAAATTTCATGGAAGAGACACTAATGAGCTTAGGGTTTTAAAGGTAGAAGTGTGCCTAACTATAGTGATCCCTGTAGTAGAAGACAGCTTTTTCTTCCTTTCTTTTTTTAAATTATTGATTTAAAATGATTAACAGAATTATAGGATAAGAGATGTACAATTCCACACAATTCCCACCACCAGAGTTTTGTATCCCATTCCCTTCATTGGAAGCTTTCTTACACCAGTCCTTGCGCTTTGCGCCAAGTGCGCTTAACCTGCTGAGCTACAGCCCAACTCCCTATTGGAAGCTTTCTTATTCTTCATCTCTCAAGGGGTATGGACCAAAATTCTTTATGAGGTTAGAAGACAGCTTTGGTGGTTACCTAGACTGCTATAAATAAATCATGCAAGGGAGCTGGGTGTTGGTGCACCTGGTTGAGCACACATGTTACAATGCACAAGAACCCAGGTTCAAGCACCTGGTCCCCACCTGCATGGGAAAAGTTTTGAGAGTGGTGAAGCAATACTGCAGGTGTCACTCTGTTTATCTCCCTCTCTACCTCCTCTTTCCTCTCTATTTCTGGCTGTCTCTATCCAATAAATAAGTAAAGATATTTTTAAAAAAATAAAAAGAAACTTAAAATAAAAATGAATAAATCAAGAGGGTACTGATTCAAAGTAATAGTTAATAAAAAAGAAAATCATTTCTACTTGAAGAACAAAGTCTATATTAGAACACACACACACACACACACACACACACACACACAGGCAAAAAAAAAAAAAAAAAAAGAAGAATGTTGAAGAGCCTAGGCAGAGGAGAGCTTATGGTTCATTCTTTCTGGAGGGAAAATCAAACAAAATTACTAATCCAATTAGAGTAAATTGGGTAGGGTTAGATAAAAAGTGCGTCATTTTTGGAGGAAGTGCTGTTTTATGACAAATGAAATTAGTAAAGGACAGAAAAAGGACCAATAAAAGGTGTTAGAGGTCTGGAGAAATCAATGAGCAACACTTGTCTTTTCTATATGTAATAATTACAAGAAAAACAAACTAGTAATAAGATAAGTGGAAACACTGTCTTCACTGTGAAGCACGTTAAATTGGAGGATGTAGCTAAATATAGGAAAATAGTGGTCATGCCAAATAACCTCAGAAATAGAAGAAACTGGCATATTTACAATCTACTTGCTGGGCCATGACAGCTTTCCCAGGTACAGGGAAAGAGTTTTTCTCCCAGAGAAGAGCAGATTTTATCTTCTCTCCAAAGGCAGATTGTTCCAGGGAGCAGAAAATTATTTAAGTAAAGTATCCTGCAGGTGGCGAACCTGGGTGCTTGTGCATGCTGTTATGTGCACTTAATCGGGTGTGCCCAGCCACTATCATTGATTTTTGATCCACACCTTAAGAAACTATACACCAATTTATGCCACCTATTCAGATTTTTTGAAAGGAAGAGTTCATGAAATAATGGAAATACAAACTGTGATTACATACTTGTGTATTAAAATAAAGCTGCTATGATTATAATTAGAATTGTTATGACTCTCAATTAGAATTGTATTGTTCTTGAACTAGTCCATTAAATTGTACGACTGTTTGTAATTATGTTTGTGAAAGATATACTCTTGCCTTCCATTTGGCTTAAAGGTTGTCTAAAGTACATAATCAACATACAATGTGTTTCAGGACCACACAAGAAATTTAAAAAGGATTTCTTTAAGAGGCATTTATTGGAAATAATCACCAAAATTCTGCAACAGATAGTTCTGCAAGTGTTCTTCACCCTGAATTATATGACATAGAACACTATCTGATAAAGATATTGTTATTGACAGTCCCAACCTTGGTTCATGCAACATGCTGTCCAAAGAAATTTCTTGGAGTCTACAGCAAGAGAAATGGGTTTTCTTATGACCATTGTTACTTCAAGTACATTTGATTCTTCTACAAAGTAAGCACTAAGTTTCCCAGTGATCCTAGAACTTACCACATACCAGCAGTTTATCAACAAGTAGTGGCTACACTGTGTAAACAGGCATGCATGAGCAAAAATAAGGAACTTAATATAAGTAGATATACAAAAATCCAATGACTCTACAGATATACAAAACTAGAGTATCTACAGCTATGTGCTGTCTGTAACTCTATTTTATTTATAAACAAAAGGGGTGCATTAAAATCACAGGATCATATCTACACCATTCATGTAACACTTATTCCTCATGGTGTAGGTAGAATTCTGTGACCTCTAATACTTGGTGGGGAATACACACACACCTAGATACCCAGTCAAATACTAATCTAAGTACTGACATAAAGGTGTTTTGGTGGATATTTTTATGATCTTTAAGCATTTGACATTCAGGGAGATTATTCGGTTGGGACTGACAAATAATATTAACCCCTTAAATCTGACAATAGAGGTAAGAAACAAAACTAATAACAACAAATTCAGAGGTTAGAAATGTGGGATAAGAGGGATTTACCACATATGAGAAATTCTCCCGCTGGTTTTGAAGATGGAGAGGCTCCTTGGTGAAGTCAGACTGAGTCAAGCAAGCCATCTCACTCAACTTGACTCACAACCAAGGAGGAAAGCCCCCTCCAAGGAAGGTCGTGACCTTCAGGGAGTTCCTGGGTAAATAGGGTGAGAGACATTAGAAAGAAAGAGCCCCATGAAGACAAATAAAAAAACTGAGAGCTACCTGGTGAGAAGTTGCAAGCAATAGGATTGTCTTTGGGATCTAAGAGTGATGCTTTGTTGACAAGAACAAAACACTTACTTCTTTCAGCTGCAAAGACTTGAATTCTCCCTGGAGTGTAGTGGGTTAAGTGCACATGATGCAAAGCACAAGGAAGGGCCTGCATAAAGATCCCAGTTTGAGCCTTGGCTCTCCACCTGCAGCTTCACAGGTGGTGAAGCAGGTCTGCAGATGTCTTTCTCTCCCCATCTCTGTCTTCCCCTCCTCTCTCCATTTCTCTCTGTCCTATCCAACAATGAAGACATCAATAACAACACTAGTAACTACAAAAAAAAGTAAAGAATTGAATTCTTCCAATAACTTCCATAAACCTGAAGTGCCTTTAGCTCAGAAAGCAGCTTAACATCTTGACTATAACTTGCACAGCTATTCAATGTAAAGATTTCTGACCCTCAGAACTGTGAGCTAATAACTATGGGTGGTATTTTAAGTTGCTAACGGGAGTAATTTGTTAAATGAGAAATAAACAAAGTCATTGGTTTACATGGTTCTGCCTACTTAGACTATAGTCATTTACTTTTCTCTAGGTCTTTCAAGAGGTTTTATCTAATGATAGCTGAGCAACAATTACATAAACTTTGACCCTATCTTTCTCCTTTTCTTGCTCATTAATACATTAAGCCTTCCAGTGAAAGGAGGATGTGGGTTTCAACCAGGAACCATAGAGCTTGATTGATACTCCCCATATTTTTCCTTTCAGACCTTTCATATATAAATGTGTGTGTGTGTATGTGTGTGTGTGTATAAACATATAATGTGTATATATGTTAAATATACACTATATATGATATATATGTTAATTTGGTGATGCTTAAGTTGTCAAAGTCTGATTACATTAAGAAATTGTGATACAAAGTTTACAATTAACCAGGTAGGGAAATTATTGGAGGTTCATCTCATTTTGTCAGTAAAATCCATGTTCAGAGGAAATTGATTTGCCCTTAGATGAAAGTTGGAATCAATAGCCATTATTTTGATCGCTGCTATTTTACTAAACAATATCTCTCATTAAGTTAGGGCAATGGATGATGGAGATGTCCTTGGATGTTATCAATTATGAATAAACTATTCTATGAAGAAAACAAGATGGGTTTTCTCTTGGCAGAGACAGGATTTCTGAGTTAGCTGATGATCAGATTTGACTTTACTGATCCAGACACCAATCTAATGCAATCAATCCCTTGTGCTCAGTCTGAGTCACTTAGGAAGACAGGCAGATACTGACCTTCAGGAAGCCCAGGGGACACTGGGTGAGAAAAACTAAATAAGGTAGATCTTCTATGAGCTAAATGAAAAATGGGAGATACCAAGATGTCTTGTGCAAAACTCTTTAACCATTACATCACACTTTATGAACTATAATTACTACATAAAATGGAACCTATAACTCAGTCAAGTACCTAAAATAAGGAAGTACTATTCAAGTCATGGTTAGTACAAGTTCAATAACTGTACTGTTCGTAGTAATTATACAGTCATACTTACGTATAAAGGTGCTAATTGCTTCATACTACAACCTGGGTTTGGAAGATTCCAGTCATTGTCTGTTGTGATACAGTCCATGAATTGGACTTTGGGATTTGAATTAGCATAGGGTTGAGGCTGAAAGTGAGAATGTAATTAGCATATGGCTAACTAACATAATGGGGATACAGTGGAAGTTTAGTGTGCTCTCTCTCTGTTCCTAGGCCCAGATCTTGTGACTCCCTGCATTCCTTCCCATAATGGCTACTTCTCCTGGGACTTGTACAAACGTAGCTGAAATTTGGTAACTAACTTGTGGATTTAGTGCCCAGCCTAGTCTTTCCTCTGCTGATAATTGCCTATCTTGCTATACCTAAAATATCCTGTTCCGTACTATTGTACTGCCATGTAATAAACCTTGATTGTCTTAAAACTCGCTATGAGCAGCTACTTCCTGATAAATCTTTTATTTTTTAATTATAATAATTGTCAGTTTAAAACTTAGATAAACAAGTCTAAATTTGCCTTTCCTAGAAAAAAAAGATTTATTAACTATGACACACACACACACACACACACACACATAGCATGCACAGATACCACTACAGTATAAGCTTTCTATTAACAGATACCAGAAGAAAAATATTTGAAAAACTTTATCTGTGTCCTCAAATAGCCAGAGCCCACAAAAAAATAAACTAAACAGGATATAATTCTTAGACATGTGAAAAATAAAAGCAAAGTAATAAATAAATAAGCAAGCAGAGTGAACCTCAAATCTAGATGAATTTAAACTTAGGTGTGAAATTTTGTGAAATTTTATCTGTGGAATAAAATATTTTCTATATTAGTTTTTGTCATGGGACTGGACCTGCATTAATTAACCTTTTCTAAGTGTAATATAAGCTAGAAAATTTGGAATATACATTAAATTTATTTTAGAAAACTATTCAACTGTGTATAGTCTCCTCACTCTTGACACTTTGTGGAAAATATATATATATCATGGGTCCCCATTCTAACTACCACTCATTTACAAAGTCTCTGCAGAGAGTTGTTAGAAATATATCATGTAATGTATAGAAGCCAGACATAGTCATCCAGTGAGAGATACAACATAGAAGACTCAGTAAATAGTAGCCTCCAAGACTGAATTTGAATAGAGAAGTGAGGTTAAATTTCAAATGATGAATATGGGCGGTATTACAGAATCAGTGGTAGGACTCCCAGTGTTGATCATGTGTATAGTGTTCAACTATTACTTCTTTTTTTATATATACACAGATCGTTTAAATTAAAGAGATTATAAGAAATGGGAATACAAAACTCACCAATGATTTCAGCTAGATTAAAAAAAATTGAAGTACTTCAAGTTACCATCAATATCACCAATTATATTTCATTGGCTGTGATTAAAAGTGGTTCACACTAATCTGGTACAGGTTATTTTTTTAAAATCTGATACTTGGCCACTTCTCACATTCAGCATCAATCTAGAGGTTTAAATTAAAATGAAGTACAACTTTTTACATTTATTCCATAAGGATCCAGACACTCTGGGAAATAATAGGTTAATCAACCTATAAAGCAGAGTTTGTGATTCAACTTGAATTTAGAAGAATATGATTCCCTTGGTGTTCTGCACCAAAATGAAAGGCTCTGGGGTAGGGGTTGGGTTCAGGTCCTAGAACATGATGGCAGAGGAGGACCTAGTGGGGGTTGCATTGCTATATGGAAATGTTATACATGCACAAACTATTGTATTTTACTGTAAACTTATAAAGCATTAATCTCTAATAAATAAATAAATAAACATAAATTTAAATAAAGAAGAATATGATTCCCTTAATGTCATGTACATGATGAGTTAAGGTTTCCGGTATGTTGGTATCTTCTAATTCTGCTTTTAAAAACCCCTTCTGTTTCATTTGGTTTAAATCCCCCCTGCTTAACACTGCATTCTATTTACATAACCACTTCATTCTATTTATATAACCTCTGTTAACAAGCACCACCCTCCCTCCAGGGCATTGGTGGTTCAGTGGTAGAATTGTCTCCTGCTCCGCCCCCTCTCCTTTTCATACCCTGATTTTCACCTGTCACTTTTCTCTCCACCTTCACTGCATCACATTCTGTTCACACCCTACTTGGGAAGTATATATAAAGACAACATTGTTCGTTTTAGTTAGTTGTTAGTTTAGCTTAGCTTGGTATAGATTGCGCTGCGTCCTGCATGAATAAAGAGATACTGCGTACAACCCAGGCATGAGTCCCTGGTCGTCTGTTACCCGCCCGTGAAGCCAGCCCGGCGAAAACAACAGGGGTATACTTCTGAAACTGAAGATACTGATCATTTTCACTTACTGACATATTTTACTCATTTCCTGTTGATAACAGGAAGATAGGTTAATCTCCAGGACTGGTTGGCCATCTTTATTTGTTTCTCAGTAGACTTTCAATCTGTTAGAGAGGAAATTATTTATTCTGGTTTGATGCTATGAAGGATAGCAGCCTGAGAATTTGAAGTGAACTACCTCTAAAGGTGACACAGATTTCCCCAAGTGGCACTCAGAGTGGCTGATACTGTAAAATAGAGTTGTGATACACAATTCTAGACTAGTGAGGATATTGATCAGCCACATTGTGTTTCTTTGATTTTTTTTTTTTTTCATGGGCAAGAGGAAAGAAATTAGAGTAGCAATTGACTCAGAACTATTTGATCTCCCTACCTCCAGATCACCAGAGACAGTGATAAATACAAAGAGAGTTTGGGAAACATCACATGGGTAATTCCCAACTGTGTGTATGTTAAAGTATTCTAGAGTGAAAAGTTTATAAATATTTCAGTCTAATACCTGCTTTTGGAATTGGAAGTTTTGAGAAAGTCAAGAGGTAAAATATTTCTGCAAACTCTGTTTTCTGGGGTTTCATTCTTTCTGTCTGCTGTGTGAAGTAGTATTGCACCACCCAAAACAAAACAAGCATGGCCTATTTGCAAAAATCTGTTTTTTTGCAGAAAACTGTTCTCTGAGTGATAACTAAGGTTTACATTTACTTATACTCCACAATTCACCTCTGTAAGCCAGGAAAATATCCACCTCACTGTGGAGGTCAGAAGAGGGCTCCTACCAATTCACTACCAGGCCAAACTTGTCTGGTGCCACTGGCTGACCATCATAGTGAGGAGTTTCTTGAGAGCTTGTTTAGAAGTTCTAGCAGGGGAGCACAGCTACTCTTACACCTTGGACTGAAGAACGGCCTCTATTCAGGGAAAGGGGTCCTTTTCAACCAGGTCGCGCAGCTTCAGGAGGGACACACATGGAGCAGTGAGGGAGAAGGGGACACCTGCCTCTACAGCCAGATTAGTGGAATCAACCCTGGTGATCAATGGGGTGACAGATGACACAGCCTCACAGCCAGATTGCCCTCACATCCAGTGAGGAGTTTCTTGGTAGCATGCACCCACCCATGTAGATGGATTTCTGCAGTATGTAGAGTCAAATAACAAACATATTTGAGTTTTATGTATTGTGGGGATAATTCATAAACACATATAAAATGTATTTAATCAAAAGGGATAGAAATGGAGAGAGAGAGCAGAGAAGAGCACAGCTTTGATGTCATGCCACAGGCAAACTTCAATCTGACATAAGCAAATACTGTACTCTACCAACTGAACCAATGTCTCAACTTATAAACATATATATTTAAAATATTTATTTATTTATTTGCCTTCAGGGTTGCAGGGGCTCGGTGTCAGCACTATGAATCCATTGCTTCTGGGGGCCACTTTTTTTCACATTTTATTGATGAGGACAGAGAAAAATTGAGAGGGGAGGGGAAGATAAAGAAGGGAAGAGGAAGACAGACATCTGCAAACCTGCTTCGCTGCTTGTGAATAGGCCCCCCTGCAGGTGGGATGCTGGGGGCTTGGACAAGCATCCTGGCGCAGGTCCTTGCGTTTGTACTATGTGTGCTACTGCCTGGCCCACATAAACATATTTTTTAAATGTTGTCATTATTTCTGCCACTAGAAAAGCATTTTTTTAACTTTTTAAAAAATTATCTTTATTTATTTATTGGATAGAGACAGTCAGAAATTGAGAGGGGAGGGGGTGGTGGAGAGGGATATTGCACTGCTTTACCACTTGCAAAGCTTTCCCTCTGCAGATGGGGGCTGGGGACTTGAACCTGGGTCCCTGCACTTGAACCTGGGTCCTTGCGAACCTAACATGTGCACTCTACCACCCAGCTCCGTAAAGCATTGTTTAAATCATATTTATTTATTTATTTGATAGAGATAGAAAGAAGCCAAGAGGGGAGAGGAGTCAGAGAGAATGAAACACCTGCAGCACTGCTTCACCATTTGTGAAGGTTTCATCTTGCAGTTGGGGGCCACGGACTTGAAGACAAATCCTTGCATATTATAGCATGTTTGCTCTAATAAGTGTGCCACCATCCAGCCCTAGCATTCTTAAAATTTAAACACCACCCTCTACTCCACGTACATGCAATCATTTGAATGCCAGTATGAACCAGTAACTCAGGCTACTATCCTCTATGAGAGAAGTGATTTGGGGTGAAGTTAGTTAGAGATGATAGGGTGGAGGGCAGAGCAAATGAAGAGCTTGTAATTTCCCAAATCTCAATGAATCCTTCATTTCTTGTAGAAAAACATGAAGTGAGTTACAGAAAATTTCTCAGTATCACAAATGTCATTTTAACAAACACACTCCAAAGATACTTTAATCTTATTGGTAAATGGAGTTGAAATGATTGAATTATAAATTCAGAATTATAAGTAAGAGAGCTGCTTCATACTGAGAATACTAGTGGTAACCAGTCTCATAAAAAAAAAAAAAAAGAAGAAAAAGGAGGAGGAGGAGCAGGAGGAGAAGTGGGGGAGGAAAAGGTGGGGTGGGAGGATGTGGGATAACAGAGAAATGTACTGCCAAAGATAATGCCTGGAATTGTACCTATAAGCATCAGAACAACGTGCGATCTTAAAACCAGTCACAAGTGATACAGGTGACTCAGTTTTTTTCTCAATGACCAGCATAAACCCCTCTCTTGATCTGATTGTTAAACTAAGGGATTTTAGGTGCAATTTAAATTCTTTTTTTAAATTAGTTTTATATTTATCTATTTATTTTCCCTTTTGTTGCCCTTGTTTTTTATTGTTGTAGTTACTGATTTCATTGTTAGATAGGACAGAGAGAAATGGAGAGACGAGGGGAAGACAAAGATGGGGAGAGAAAGATACCTGCAGACCTGCTTCACTGTCTGTGAAGCGACTCCCCTACAAGCGGGGAGCCAGGGGCTCCAGCCTGGATCTTTAAGCTGGCCCTTGTGTTTTGCACCATGTGCATTTAACCCGCTGTGCTACCACGTGACTCCCGCAATTTAAATTCTTGGTTGTTTTGGATTCCATTTTGCCTGGGCCTGAAAAATAGGGTCCTTTCTTCCTTCCTCCCTCCCTCCCTCCCTCCCTCCCTTCCTTCCTTCCTTCCTTCCTTCCTTCCTTCCTTCCTTCCTTCCTTCCTTCCTTCCTTCCTTCCTTCCTTTTCTTCCTTTCTTTCTGTCCTCATGTTCTTTCCTTCTTTCTCCTCTTTCACCTTCTCTTCCTCTTCCACTTTTTTCTTCTTCTTCTTTTTTTTTTTTTAGTGTCACCAGAGTTATCACTGGAGCTTGATGCTTCCACAAGGATATCACCTCTCTTGCTTCCCATTTTTTAAAACAGAGACAGACATAAATAGAGAGGGAGTTACATAGGAAGAGAAAAAGAGATACGTACAGCCCTGCTTCACTGCTTGTAGAGTTTTACTCCCGCAGATGGGGAGCAGATGCTTGAACCCTGGTCCTTGCACATGGTAATATGTGCATTCTACCTGGGTGTGCCATTGCCCAGCCTCAATCTTAGGGCTTTATAAAAAGGGGACAGAAGTTTAGTTATTGAAACTACAAGATTTAGTGTTTTTCTAAGTTGAAAATGATATTAACAAATAGCCCACAAATCTCTATGAGAAGTAAACTGGAAGGAATTCATAGTTAGCAAATACTTGGAAAATATTATAATCCCAAGTATTATTATATTATAGTGTCATTACCACCACTCAACACATAGGAGGTAAAGACTCATAAATAGTCTTCAGAGGTAAGGTGGGGGAAAACCACCATGGACTGGTCTATTTTCCTAGATGACTACATCTAAAGAAAAGCCAAGTGTATTTAAAAGTATTGGGGGCTGATAGTCAGGCGGTAGCGCAGTGGGTTAAGCTCAGGTGGCGCAAAGCTCAAGGACCAGAGTAAGGATCCTGGTTCAGGCCCCAGCTCCCCACCTGCAGGATATTTGCTTCACAAGCAGTGAAACAGGTCTGCAGGTGTCTATCTTTCTCTCTCTCTCACTGTCTTCCCCTCCTCTCACCATTTCTCTCTGTCTTATCCAACAACGATAATAACTACAACAATAAAAAACAACAATGACAACAAAAGGGAATAAATAAATAAATATATTTTTTAAAAGTATTGGGGGCTATTAAATTTTCAACCAGAAAAAGAATTTTCAGTGGAAACCTGCTATTGAGAGAAATAACTCTAGAGAATCACTCTAATCTCCACCAACAGAAGACAACTGAGCCAGAGAGCTTGAACCTAAACAGCCTACTCTGCTGATTGGAGATTTCCATTCTTATCAGGGGAGAATAAATAAAGCACCAAAACACACAGGTTAGGCAGCTACAGGCTTTCGTGAGCATTAATTTTTCTTAATATTGCAACTTTTAAGTGATGCAAATGCATACAAGCATAAAAATAGATAAGTACAAAGTGATCATTAGTGTTACGTGTGTGAATATGCAATCAGAATAGGCACACTTCAAATAAAGTGCAATATAAATGCTAAATACTTCACATTTGCTATGACAATAATGTGTCACATAGCTGGAGGTTTTAAGTGCTTTATGTTCTCTGCTGGTGTGAAGTCATTAATCCCATTTATACAATTAATGAGGAAACCTTGGGCCCAAATTAGGGACTAGAAGAGAGAAAACTGAAATTAAATTCAAATTATGGGCCATTTTCCTCCCAAATTCTAACAATGCCTTGCTAAATAACACACATTTCCCTAAACTCTATTTTAAACACTGCACAATCCTGAAAATAATTGGCTATTACCATTACTTTGATTATTTTTGAGTTGGATGGCCCATTGCTACAACCCAGAATGAACTTGGGTGTTTCCCAAAATCTACATTAAAGCAGTCACATTTCAGTGATTCCTTAACAGGCCAAGGCAGATATTTTCTAAGGATCATCAATAGAATAGCATAGGGTGGGAGAGATTTTACCTTCAGTGTTGTCCATATTAAGTTGTAAGCCTCTCTCATCAGGGAAGACAAAGTATCTTAATGGTGTGGTGAATGAGCTATGGAGTCTAACAGACACGATTTCAAATGTGTTGACTTTTCAGAATCTGGGTGGTGTTGTACCTGGTAGAACATGAGCATTACTATGCACAAAGACAAGGGTCCAAGGCCTCCATCTCCACCAGTACAGGGGAAGGTTGATAAGCAGTGAAGCAGTGCTGGAATTGTTTCCACCACGCCCCCCAGTCTATCTTCCACTGCCCTCTTATTTTTTTTCTGTCTCTATCAAAAAGAAAAAGAAAGGAAAAATGGGGGGAGGGGAATGGCTGTTGGGAGCATTTGATTCATTATGTAGGCACCTAGCCCCAGCAATAAACCTTGGTAAAAAACAAACAAACAAAAATCTATCTACTTCATCTCAGCTTTGTTACTCTTTAAAAAGTAACTTAAAATCTTTACATCTAGAACTCATAAAGTTTAAAATGGGCTTAATGATCTATTTGGGGGTAATTAACAATAGTTTTTACTTTAATTCATGTTGTTGTTATATTAACAAATGACTAAAGGTAGTGTGAATAAGTTCCAAATGAGAAGAAAATATACACAGTAAAGGAAGAAAAACATGGAGATATATTTTTTATTGATATCTGAGATTAAATTTCCTGGAAAAACTTTTGTAATACTATGAGATCTCCTTGAAATTACTTCAAAATTTCTCAATCAAGGAAAAGTGAATTAGAAGACAGCAGTCTACTTCTAGTTCATGAAACAGATAACTTCATAAAGGTTACAGTTCAAATTTTTGTATTAATGCTAGTGTGTTGGTCTTGACTATGTATGTGTATATATGGACATACCTGCAATTGAAAAAAATATTTATAAGAAAAAGAAATCAGGAGTAGTTCTTTCTAGAAGATTGAGTCTTCAACTAGTAATATCAGAGAAAAAAAAAGACTTCTCTCTGCAAAATTACAAAGCATAATTAAAATTAGAGGAGGAAGTTATAACAAAGATGTCTGATGCAACTCAAATGATTTTTACAACCACTGTGACCACACCTCTCTTCAGAACCATTAGGGAAAGTACTTTACTCTAACCTGAGTCTGTTGGGATTCTTTCTCAGCATCATTAGGTAGCTACTTTTAGAGGCAAATCCTCTATACATTGTGGTAAAATGGGACAATCAACTTGATGATCTTTCCCCAGAGAGGTGTGAAGCTACACTTCAGTGAGAGTAGAGCAACAGAAAGGTGGCACCCAGATTTCTCTTTAATGAATATTTTGTTTCCTTTTCATTATGAAAGCTATGAAAAGAGTGGTTCAGTAATTCGGCAAGTAGGCAACAACTGCTCCCCTAATTCATGGCCCTTTTTTGCAAGGTGACTAATAGATCATAACTGAAGTAGATAATGCACTAGGTTAGGAGTTTACATAACTGAGATTTCACACAGACAGTACGATGCAGAACTTTCATTCACTAAAGGTTCGCTTTTGAAAATAACATCAGAGGGGTACAGCAGGTTAAGTGCACATGGCACTAAGCGCAAGAACTGGTGCAAGAATCCTGGTTCAAGCCCCCAGCTCCCCACCTGTAGGGGGTCGCCTCAGGAGCAGTGAAGCAGGTCTTCAGGTGTCTTTCTTTCCCCCTCTCTGTCTTCCCCTCCTCTCTCCATTTCTCTCTGTCCTATCCAACAACAACGACATCAATAACAACAATAATAATAACCACAACAATGATAAAACAGCAAGGGCAACAAAATGGGAAAAATAGCCTCCAGGAGCAGTGGATTCGTGGTGCAAGCACCAAGCCCCAGCAATAACCCTGGAGGCAAAAAAAAAAAAAAAAAAAATCAAATAGTTTCTTTAAAAGTGTTTACATTTTTTAAAAAAAGTTAATACATTCAAAATGACATTTTTGACATTCAGAAATTAAAAAAAAACAAGCAGCAAAATATAAAGAACCCAAAACGGAGCCTCCCAAGCATGAGAAAAATAGTATTTAGGTTATTGAAAACTATTCTAGCTATTGCTTTATACAAAAGGAATAGATAAATGAATAAATGGATTATTACATATATAACAACTGTGTGACAACAAATTAATATAGTTACTCTAAATTATTAATTAATAACACAAAAAACAATTCATATTTACATGTCCATTTTGTTAGTGTCAGTGTAGATGAGAATATTCCCCAAAGGCAGCATCAGTTTAGGAATACAACTGTGGAGAGTTTGCATTGTAGTAAATATTAAAGGAAAGTAGATTTAAAATAGCTGTTAAAAATCACAAAGTCATCTCCTTTGCCTAATTTTGGATATAGTTTGATGGAATCATATTAAGATTTATAAGCCAAAAAAGAAGGATGAACATTTAATGATTTCACTCATAAGCAGAACTTAAAAAAGAAAAACAGAAAAGAAAAATACAAAATAAAACTTGGGCTGTGTTAGTTGTATTGCATCAAAGCAAAGAACTCTGGAGAAGGCAAGCAAGAGGAGTAAAAGGTGGTTTTGGAGGTCTGGTGTATTAAGATGGAAGGGAACTTAAATTGGGAGTGAGAGAGATTTGCAAAACTTATCATTGGGGAGATGAAAAGTTGTACCCATATGTCAATAACTGTACTGTAAACAATTAACAACATAATAAAATTATCAAAAATAAAAAGATACAATTTCATGATTAGAAAAAGTAGTTTCAGATATAAATTGGAGTAAATGAATAGAGAAGGAAAATATGTCAGTCTTAGAGAGAAATAGGGACTTGTTACTTACAGCACTGATTTCCAGTGGGGCTAGTGACTGTAGGAATGTGTGCCACGACAGTTCTTTGCCCTTCTCAAGCTTTATACTGTCCTAGATCAAGAAAGTCTAAGTGTGGGATCTATTCTGCAGAAAAATCCATTTATGCAGGAGGCAGGGAGATTGATTCCTCCAGGTGCTCATGATTTGTCATCCTCCTCTGGGGGGATATATCCACAGAATTTGCAGAAAATTCAGAGCTTTGGGACTTGGTTTGTCTCCATGAATATGCAGCAAACAGCTTCCATGGCAGAAAATCTGCTGTGTGAAAGGTACTGGTGTTGCACATACGGCCATTCATCATGCCTCCTTGCATTACGTTTTCAGTTGAGAAGATTCAGACTTCAGGAATGAAGATGAAAGGAGAAAACCCCTTATGCTACCTTCTTTTCTTTTCTTTATGTAAGTTTAAACTGTACTGCTTTTTCCCAGACCTGAATTTATTTATCTTTCCAGCTAATGGACAGGATAAAAGATGGCACAGGTTTTCCCAACTCTCACAACTGAATGGTGGTGAGGAAAAAATATAAATAGTAGTTAAGGTTTTACAAATATTGAGGTTCTTACTCAGAACCAGAAGACAACAGCTATTGTAATATTTGCTTTTATTAACTTCTCAAACAAAAAAACATGATATGAAATGACTAGAATGGACTCAATACACAAGGCACAGGATTTGACTTTGCAGATGAAATGAAAAAAGCTTAGGAAGTGATTAAAGGTGAATTTTTTTTACAATTCAGTTATGTTCCCACTAATATTCCTTCTCTCATTTTTTGCATGAGTTTGTGTCTGTGTCTTTCTGTCTGCCGCTTTCTCTCTTTCTCTCTCTCTCTCTCTCTCTCTCTCTCTCCTCTACACACACACACACACACACACACACACACACACCACACACACACCATGCATATGGGATGAGTCTTCCTCAAAAGGGGAAATATGATCAGATAAGTTTTTCTCAATATCCCCAAAGTAGTCATCTTCCAGTAAGTTATGTCCAGTATGGGTAACTTAAATCAGTTCCTTGTGGACCTTCGGAAAAAAATGTTACCATTACTTAAGGGGCAAATTATTTGAAATTTAGAGTTGGAAGTTGGGAAGAAACCCTTATCCTTTTCTCATCTCTATACATTTTCCTTAAGCAAAGAAGCAATCATTGTTTCTCCCTTTTCATGGCCCAGAAGAAGGTAGTTTGATGGTTATTACCCTGGTGTAAGTTGATCGGTGAAGACATCCTCTTTCTATCTAAACCACTCATCTTTTGACTCTCAGAGAGTAAAGATGAAATCTATGTTCTGAAAAATGCCCCCTCCTTTATGCCTCAGGTCACTTAATTCAGGATAAATATCCTGACCCAGTCCTATTTTTCTTTAGCTCTTATTCTAATGCAAACTCTCCACACTTGTATTCCTAAACTGATACTTCTTTTGGAGAATTTTCTTGTGCATCCTGACACTACCAAATTGGATTGAGTAGGTGTATTTTGAATTTATTGAAAAGTTTACCTATTTTCCAGTGTGCTTTCATGTGTGACCCTAGAACACTGGGTTAAAAGTCTAGGGTGCTCAGTTTCAGGGGGTGGCAGATTTTGAGTCTGTCTCTCAGACCAATTTTTGTCAATTTTGAGTGAAAGCAGGGATTGGTTTTTAAAATAATTTTACAAGTGATTTTTAGGCAAATGATTCACAGGAGGTCACACACTGGAAAAATAAACAATAGGAAAAAATTACTACTCTTCAGTGCTATATTTAGGAAGTTACACCATTCAAACATCTCCATAAGGAATGGGTGAACTGACATAGGTCAAGAATTGACTGGTATTTGAACCACTTTGAAAATCCCTGACACTTGCTATATTGGTGTTGAAGAGTGCCTTTCTCATAGTGAAAAAGACAGAGAAGCTTGTGAATTCTTTTTATTCACATTTGGCCTGGTATAACTATAGGTGAGGGGAAAATAAATAATACCTCATGGATTGTAGAAGACAGTTATTTATTTATCTATCTTGTGGAGTTGAGACCTTATGCATGCATAATTTCACTATTCTAGACTTCTTTGAAGAGACATAGAAAGAAGTGAAAGAATAGCACCTGACCTTCCTTCAGTCTCATGTGGTGTCAGAGGTCATGTGCATGGCAAAGCACATTCCACACCTGGCAAGTTACCTCTGCACCTCACCTTTAAAAAAAAACATTTTTGTTATTTATTATAGATAAGAGTGTGAGAGTTTCATGAAATGAGGAAAGAATAAAGATACACACACACACACACACACAGAGAGAGAGAGATGGAACATCACTTTAATACATGCAGTGCTAGAGATCTGGAGACTGAACTGTTATCCTCATCATTCAAGTCAGAAGCTCCACCAGTGGGGCCCTAGTCAGGGAGTCCTAGGATTCCCACACAAACACGATGAGCCTAGGCCTCAAATAGATCCCTCTCTCCATTATCACTGGTCAGCTCCATCAGGAACAACATAATTGACCCTTTTGGGGGCCCCCATAGGACTTTGCCTTCAATGTGGATCAACAATGATAGAAAATGTTTGAAAACATATTCTATCTACTACCTGAAGAAGATGGACCCAGAAATTGGTGCACTCAGAATGTTTCTACTGATGACCACAGAATGCAAGTTCAGACCTATAGGGATATAGAGGTTATATGGGATCCTATGCTGAATATGGGCCCCAGATCAAATTGATAGGTGTTTACAACCAACAATATTTATACACTTTCCCCATATTTGGGAGCTACTCTCTTCCCTGATCCAGCTTTCTAGCCCTTTTTCCAGCCATGATATCATCATCTCCCCAGACAAAAACCTGGGTCCACCTGCATATCAGATGTCAGGCTCAGGCAAAAACTAATAAAGTCATGGGCCCTTTAGAATATACCTAAAATAGACCTACTAGCTATTTCCAAAACAAAACCCCCTAATTTTCACCTGCAATATTCCAGCCTTCATGATTAATTAATAATTTGTATGGCTTTATATGATAACTCTTTTTCAGCCACCAGGTTCCAGATGCTACTATGATACCAGCTAGACTTCCCTGGACAGAAAACCCCACCAATGTGTCCTGGAGCTCCACTTCCTCAGAGCCCTGCCCCACTAGGGAAATAAAGAGACAGGCTAGGAGTATGGATCAACCTGTCAATACCCATGTTCATTGGGGAAGCAATTATGGAAGCCAAACCTTCCACCTTCTGCACCCCATAATGACCCTGGGTCCATACTCCCATAGGGTTAAAGGACAGGAAATCTATCAAGGGAGGGGGTGGGATATGGAGCTCTGGTGGTGGGAATTGTACACCTCCTATTCTATGGTCTTTTTAGTGTTTCCATTTTATAAATAAACAAATTAAAAATAAAATAAAAGTGAAAACAATAAAAAAGAAGCTCTGTCAGTTGAACTATTTTCCTAGTTTAAACTTTTGTTTGTGTACATATTTACTTTTGAAGTTCTGGGTCCTTGAATCATGTATATTGCCACTGCTCCTCAGCTGACTTTTTCATTCTCTTTAGCTCAGAATGAAAGGAGAGGCACCACAGCATCACCCTACTTTTCATGGAGACTCACTGGCGTGACACTGTTCTCATGAGGTGTCCATGATCAAATCTAGAGTTGCATGAATGGTAAAGCATATTTTCCCCCTGTGGTGTTTGAGTCTCATGCATTTGTCAGTTTTCTCTATTATATAATTGCTCTCTTTCCCATCTTCCATAATATACTTGGAGTATTTCTGTAAGTTTTGAGCTGTTAACTGTTTTTTCAAAGTGGCTGAAACCACTGAAAGTATTAAATTTCTTATTAATACTTTATTATGATAGTTTGACTATTCTTTACCTTTTTTTATGCCTCCAACGTTATCAATGGGACTTGGTGCCTGCACTATGAATCCACTGCTCCTGGAGGCCATTTTTTTTTCCATTTTGTTGCCCTTGTTATTAATATTGTTGTTATTGCTGCCTTTGTTGTTTGATAAGACAGAGAGAAATCAAGAGAGATGGGGAAGACAGAGAGGGGGAAAGAAAGACATCTGCAGACCTGCTTCAACGCTTGTAAAGAGACCCTTTCTAGTTGAGGATTTGGGGACTCGAACCGGTATCCTTAAGTCTGTCCTCGCACTTAACACCATGAGCACTTAACTCGGTATGCTGCCACCCTGCCCTCTGACCCTTACTTTATACAATATCTTGAAGAACTGTTGAAATGATGTGACATCAGACATCTCTATTTTATTTATTTTTTCTTCAAATTTGCAGCCTAAAGAACTGGGTAAGATCTAGTATAGTAGGTATCATTCTTTAATTATCCTTAAAAACATGTGCTTGAAATTCCCTCCCCATTTGCCCTGTCAGCTTCTTTCTACTATGTCCCAAAGTTGACTCCTCTCAGGTTTAAGATGTTCTTAATTGCTAACAAAAAGTTTTTTTTTTCATTTATTCATAAGGCGGTACAGAACGTATTCATGCAGCTTCCAAAATCAGATGGAAAATTTAGTTTCTTCTCCTTCTTCATATGTTCTTTTATATAGTACCTTTGTAAGTCAAGTCCGAGAAAATAACTGTGTCAAGTCTAGAATTTTTTACTTAACTAAATTTTAATGTGTCCAAAATTACAATGGGAATTATGTATGAATCATAGCCACAGAGTCAGGTTCAGTGGTTTCCCAGTATGACCTACTAAAAAATTACTCAGTGATTTTGATGCAGACTAAAATACATTGTCTCTAGTCCATTATGCATTTTGGTACCACCAAATTCTAACTCTATATGCCATTATATGTTCTTAATTTGGTTGTAAAACCCAAAGTCTCTAATTATGGTGAAATCTAAAAAAAAATAATTTTTAAAATTATCTTTATTTATTAGATAGAGACAGTCAGAAATCGAGAGGGTAGGGCAGATAGAGAGGGAGAGAGACAGAGAAACACCTGCAGCCCTGCTTCACCACTTGCAAAGCTTTCCATCTGCAGGTGGGGACCGGGGGCTCGAACCCGGGTCCTTGTGCACTGAAACATGTGCACTCAACGAGGTGCGCCACCACCCGGCCCCTAAAAAAATAACTTTTTTTTCTGTCAGAGACTCATAGCTTAAACAAGGAATACATTTATTTTTATCTTTGAAATAAAATAAAAACAGAGCTAGGAAACTCATCCTTTAGATGCCATTGATGAAGTTCTATCTAAAGGATGAGTTTCCTAGCTCTGTTTTTCTACATTTTATGTTTACTCTTAGCTAGGCTCCCTAAGATTGTGATTCTGGCCATGTGTTTGTTTCCTTAAATAGTTTAAAATGTTCTTTTCTGGCGGTGATACATTATGTAAATGACAGAAGTTCATTTATCTTGAAACATAATCTTCTGGGAATAAAAATTTCAGTTAGGTAGCCATATACACATTGGAGATGGATTTGCCCATATACTTCTTCCTCTTTAAGTCTTTCCATTTCAGGATGGATTTGCATGTGTGTATTTACTTTCCTGACAGAATGCCTTTGCCATATATATATCAGTCAATACGTATGTGCCAGTCTGACCTTAATTTTGATGTCAGATTGATTCCTATGATGTGAAAGAATCTTCCTTAGACCACATGTTCTCTTTCTTTCTAACACACACACACACACACACACACACACACACGCACATAGACACAGACACACACACACCATTTTAAAGCTTAATGTGTCAATAGTTCATTCATTGGTTCACACTTCTTAACACAACAATAATCAAACAGGAAGACTCTAGGCAGAAACTTGACAAGAGCAAGGAATAAGATGACTGATAGAATTAATTTGTAATATAACAGTATTCCTGCATACTGTACATTTTTTAACCTAAAACAAAAGAAAGCTGCTGATTTTCATTAGAGTTTTCTTTATAAACTGATTTCCTTTATACTTCAAAACAGCTTTTTTTTTCCTTTTATTTTTCGCCCTGCCTTTCCTATGATTGCTTTCAAACATGTATTGCTAAGTTTTAAACCCAGAGTTCACCCCAGTAGTACTTGCTTAACTGTACAGGAACTCACGGTAGAGGCAAGCCAAAGACCTTATTTTGGGGAATATATATCCCTGGAATACCTGATACCTGTATTATGATAAAAGTAACTCACTGGAAAAATGAAAAAATTAGGAGTGGGTTAAGTGCATGTGTTGCAAAGCACAAGGACCAGCGTAAGGATCCTGGTTCGAGACCTCGGCTCCCCACCTGCAGGGGGTTCGCTTCACAGGCAGTGAAGCAGGTCTGGAGGTTGTCTGTCTTTCTCTCCCCCTCTCTGTCTTCCCCTCCTCTTTCCATTTCTCTCTGTCCTATCCAACAACAATGACATCAATAGTAATAATAATCACAACAATGATAAAAAAAAATGCAAGGCAACAAGGGCAACAACAACAAAAAAAAAAAAAAGGAAAAAAATGGCCTCCAGGAGCAGTGGGTTCCTAGTGCAGGCTCCAAGGCTTAGCAATAACCCTGATAGCAGAAAAATAAAATGAAATAAAATAAAATAAAATAAAATTTAGTTTCAATTGTCTAAAATGTAGCCTAATAATAATAATAGTATCATAATCACATAGCCTAAAACTCATCTCTATTAATATAGATCTGAATTCAAACTTTATCATTAGTAGTTCCATTTTAGGTAAATATTTGTCTTCTCTAAGTCTTGTTTTCTCCTCCTCTTGGTTGATAATAGTACTGTATGATAGGATCTTTGTGAGGGTTAAATCACTTGTCTGTAAAGAAATGTATAGAGCTCTAGATATATACTATGCACTTAGTAAGCAATGATAAAATATGTATTCTTTTTTTTTTTGCCTCCAGGGTTACTGCTGGAGCTTAGTTCCTGTACAATGAATACACTGCTCCAGCAGCCATTTTTTCTTTATTTGTTTGTTTCTTTTCTCTCACTCTCTCTCTTTCTTAATTTTATTCTTTTTTTTTTTTGATAGGACAGAGAGAAATTGGGGGAGGATAGAGATGGAGAGAGAAAGATATACACCTGCAGATCTATTTTACCACTTGTGAAGCAATCACCCTGCAGGTGGGGAGCTGGGCCTTGAACCTGGATCCTTAGGCAGGTCCTTGCTCTTCATACTATGTGTGCTTGACCCTGTGCACCACTTCACATCCCCAATATATGTATTCTTCATGTTCTTTATTGATGGACAAGTATGTAAATTCTTCTGAAGAGAATTAATAAATGAATTATAGAACAAAGTCAAGTCTGAGATATGGTATTTATGACCATTTTTTTTCCTAATGCAGTAATCTCCAACTGGAATCTTTGTGCCAAACCCTACCAAGTTTTAATGCCCAAATGGTTTACAGTTTCAGCTTCTCCCAAAAGTAGGCTCTAACTTATAAAACCGGAGTTTCTGGGTCAGCACTATTCTTACATGATAAGAAGCTCTAGGAGGAGTGTTCAACTATAAGCCTCACCACCCCTCCCTGACCTCCATCTTCTTAGACCCAGAGGCTGTAACCATTCTCCCTCCACTTGGTCTGGATAAACCTGATTTGCTCAATGGAATGTGGATAAACCTGAAGAGGCCCCTCCTCATTCTTAAGTTCCATGCCCCGGGCAAAGGGAAGTCAAGAGCTGGAGTTGTTAAAAGGAAGCTAGAGTGTTAAAATATCCGATTGGTTCTTGCTGTCAAATGTTTGCCCCTATTCGGCTTGTTGCCCTGGCACCCTGCCCCAGCACCTGGCTCCTTTTTAGCCCATAGAAACCCTTCCTTTTTCTTCAATAAACACACTATCCCCTGCCATAGTGTCGAGTGGAAACTCTACGTGCTCACCCCCACTGTGGCCTGTTCTCCTCTTCTACGACAACTTTCTGGTGGCCAACGGAATGGTGGGAATGTGGACAGGGCAGGCCTGCCAGAGCTTTCCCCTCATACCAATTCTTTCTTTTTAATTAATTAAAAAATCCCCATCTAGGGGCCAGGCGGTAGAGCAGTGGGTTGGTGCAAAGCACAGAGACCGGCATAAGGATCCTGGTTCGAGCCCCCGGCTCCCCACTTGTAGAGGTTCACTTCACGGAAGATGAAGCAGGTCTGCAATGTGTCTATCTTTTTCCCCCTCTCTGTCTTCCCATCCTCTCTCCATTTCTCTCTGTCCTATCCAACAACAATGACAGCAATAATAACAACAACAACGATAAACAACAAGGGCAACAAAAGGGAAAAATAGCCTCCCCAAGCAGTGGATTTGTAATGCAGACACTGAACCCCAGCAATAACCCTGGAGACAAATATATATCCATCTAACAAAATTTTAGACTATCATATATAGATACATAACTGCTAGGATTGTCAGATCCCTTCTAAATCATATGTATTCCCTCTTGCATTTTTTTTTACCTTATGAATACAAGATTCCTTCTCTTTCACTCCTCTCCAAGCCCCTCTCTTTGCTTCACATCAAGGTGAAATATTAAATGTGACTTTCTTCTTTCTTCCTTAATGACAAAACTACAAAAGTCTCAATTATATCATTCTATAAGAAACCTAGCTGTCATCTGTTATTCAAACAGCTTAGCTATTAGAAATCATGTGTTGCTCCCCCTCCCCGAAGAAGGTCATTCTGATGATGTCAAATGAGAAGAAATTAATATGGATGTGCAGGTGCTAATGTCTTTACTAATCTCTGGAGGTCAGAGCCTTCAGAGGCAATCATAGACAGTAGTCTCCAAGCTTTCTTAGGTAAGGGAAATATTTTAATATCTAAGTTAAAATTTCAAAACTAAGGGAGGAATATATATAGTTGGGGCACGGCAGAATGTCAGAAGCATTCAAACATCCTCTCTTTCAGACTAACATCACATAATTATGCATGCTTAAAATACTGATTAGAATGTGGTTTTTTGTTATTTATTCATAAGCTTTTTAGCAAA
The DNA here is from genome assembly GCF_950295315.1 of Erinaceus europaeus. Lineage (NCBI taxonomy): Eukaryota > Metazoa > Chordata > Mammalia > Eulipotyphla > Erinaceidae > Erinaceus > Erinaceus europaeus. Next base: position 20,256,857 of record NC_080175.1, on the reverse strand, counting down.
TTAAATTTGTATGACAGAAATTTTAATGCAGTTGTGGCTAGAAGTCTTCGAGGAAGTTTCATAAAAGCTAGGTCAACATATAAAGTATTCCAGCATATTCTTCCTGTCCATATCTGAAAACACCATATTCTTTCTAAACAATCTCTAAACTAAGTTCAGAGTTCATAGATGGAGACTGTTACCTAGCATTTTCATAGACTTCATTACTAGACTATCAGGACCTTGTGCTCATTTATTTGTGTGATATTTTCTTACTACATTAAGTATAAAGTTAAGGAGAAAGATCCAAAGGTACTAACTTTTGATTATTTTAACTCTAGCCTATGCCTTAGTGGAAAATCCCCAACTTAGTAAGATTTGCCACCTTAATCCACCACAAATATAAAAGAATAGTGACGCATAATGGCAAGGATACTGACTTCCTAACAGTGGAAATATTGATTTCTTTTAAGCTAAAACCAGTGTCAGTACTCCTATTTGTATATTTGGATAATTTTTCTAGCATAGAGATTATGTTATATCCACATTTCTAACTTTTATTTATCTTATATGTATGTATGTATTTATTTTTGCCTCTAGGGTTATTGCTGAGACTTGGTGCCTGCACTAAGAATACACTGCTCCTGGAAGCCATTTTTCTTATCTTTGTTGCCCTTGTTGTTGTTATTGTTTTTGAGAGAAATCAATAAAGGGGGAAGACAGAAAGATACCTGCAAACCTGCTTCACCACTTGTGAAGCGACCTCTCTGCAGGTGGGGAGGGAGGGGCTCAAACCTGTATCATTCTCTGGTCCTTGCACTTCATGCTATGTGCACTTAATCTGCTAAATTTAACCCGCTGTGCTAACACCAGGCCCCCTACCTTTCAAACTCTTAATGCTTTTCAAATACCTGAACAGTTAGAACAAATACCATTCTGATGAAATTAACTTTCCAAATTCACTTCTCACTGTTCTTCAATAAGTATTATGTTTTGCAGCTAAACTAGGTTTTTTTTGTGTTTGGAGATAGTTCTTGTCACTCTAATTTTTGTTTATTTTCAAATTTCTATTTTCTAGAATGCTCTTCATATTGCCTAGTTATAATCTACAAGGAACTCTTCAATTATTTCATTTTGTATAAATCCTTTCCTTCCTAACTTCCTCCCAGTCAAAGGGAAAATTTCTCTCATTAGTACTCCTAAAAACATTAGCACTTTGCATATTCTTGAGAAATATCATTTCTTCTTCTTCTAGCATTTGCCCTTCTTCCTTAGCCAGTCAACAGCGTCAGGTTGAGCCTGATGTAAAGTTTCGAGACCTCCTTTGAATCTGGAGAGGTGGCAGTCATTGACTATGTGGGTCATAGTCTATCTGTAGACGTAGGGGCAGTTCGGATCGTCTCTGGCTCCCCAGCGATGGAACATAGCGGCGCACCGGCCATGGCCTGTTCAATAGCGATTGAGGAGGGCCCAATCATAACGTGCTAGGTCAAAGCCAGGTTGACACTTGCAGGGGTCTGTGATGAGGTGTTTGTTCTTTACCTCAGCTGACTGCCAACTCTGTTTCCAAGAGTCTGGAACAGAGAAGTTCAGTGTAGGCATAGGGGACCAGATTGGGTGACGAGATGTCAAGCGTTGGACAGGGTGGGCGAAGATATCCGTGTATATTGGCAGGTCCGGTGGAGCATAGACATGGGAAATGAACTTAGATGATGCCGCATCCTGACAAATATCTGGCGGGGCGATGTTGCTAAGAACTGGCAGCCATGGAACCGGGGTGGAACGGATGGTTCCAGAAATTATCCACATGGAGGAATATAATTTGGAATGGACCAGGTGGACATGGGGGCTACGGAACCATACTGGGGCACAGTATTCTGCAGTGGAATAGCATAATGCCAGAGATGATGATCGTAGTGTGGAAGCGCTTGCGCCCCATGAGGAGCTGGCCAGTCTTGCAATGATGTTATTCCTTGCACCCACCTTTGCTGCAGTTTTTATGAGATGTTCGTGAAATGACAGACTGCGATCGAGATAGACTAGCCAAGATAGACTAGCTGGGCTTCATGCCGGATTCTTGTATCGCCAAGCTGCACATTAAGCTCACGTGAGGCCGAGGCATGGTGTAGATGGAAAACAGATGATATCGTTTTTTGCAGTGCTAGGGATTAGTCACCATTTTTTACAGTAATCAGATATCAGAGACATGTCTTTCGTGAGTGTTTCCTTGAGGATGTCGAACTTGGATGCCTGAGTTGCACAGCAGATGTCATCAGTGTAGATGAACTTCCTTGAAGAAGTTTCTGGGAGGTCATTGATGTAAATATTAAATAGCGTAGGAGCCAGAACAGTCATTTCTCCTGACTTTTATTATTAACTGTCAACTGAATATTTTGTCTCTATGATTGTGTATAAGTTCTGTGACTGTAGGTGACAATCTTAAATATTAATTTATGCCCTATAATTTCAGACAGAGAACTTTGATCAGCATTCATAGAGTATATGAAATTTTTATATTTACCAAATTTTAAAATGAACATAAGTAGCTATATTCCTATCTGATTGAATTAACATAAAATAATTAAACTGCCATACTGCTAAAAAGCTTTCAGTTGCCATGGATATACCAAATTTTATTAAATAATAAAATGAAATTAATTTATTATAATCAAAGAATAAAATCTCACAGTTATTCTAAATACATTCAATTTGTTATTTTTTTTCAAATTCTAGAATTATTAATCATAATAGTTATTTGGCTAGAATTTCAGATAGCATTCAAATAAGAACCCAAGTCAGTTATATTCAGACAAAGAATAATTTAGCATAGGAAACACAGTTAACTTTTTAGAGTGAATTAGGTTTGGAATAACACAATGCTATTTAAAATAAAAGAAATTCATATTTATGAGTTAAATCAGAATAAATTTCAAAATGATACAAGATTTAAATGTAAATAATGAAATCTAGATACTTAACAGAAACATCAAAATGTACTAGATATCACTATTAAAATATAAAATACGATTTAAGTAATTTTATCTCATAATTATAAAATTTTCTGGACTTACTTAAAATTATTATCTCATATTTGCAAATGTTTGTTTACTCCCAACATAGTAATAAGAGGTTTGAAAGTAAAAACTGCTGTAAATGAAGCTTGAAGATTAATGGAAAATTGGAAGCAAAATTAAAACTCATATTTTAGGCAAAGGTCCAATTTTCCCATTATAAGAGCCCTCCCACTTAAGAGGGCTAGGGAGACAGCATAATGGTTATACGAAAGTTTCACGTCTGAGGCTCTGAGGTCTCAGGTTCAGTCTTCAGCATTATCAAAAGCTGCACACTTCACTCAATTCATACCATTTGATACTGTATCGGCTGAGTTCAGCCAAATCAATGCAACCATTACCACATGACAAGTTGCAATTCAGATTGTGTCCAGAGACACCAGGTGTGGAATAGCAACCCTTCAGCTCTAGCACTCTGCTGAGACCATTCCTAGCTCATAGGACTCCTCAATTCCATACTGGGTAAGGCACCTCCTAATAAAGCCACAGAACCTAGATATAGATCAGGGCCCATGAGACAGAACACATGTGCACATGTACCCATAAGTTAGGGGAAAATATACACCTTAGAGAAAAAGTGCAAAATAATTTGCAGTGACCCAAAAAAGCAAGAAAGCAAGTAGAAAGACTTTAAAGAAAAAAAAAAGACACCATAAAGTGATAGTTATATTTTTTTCCCCATATTTGGGAGAGACTCTCTGACCTGATCCAGCTTTTGAGTCCTATTTACACCTGACAATACCTTTGGTCCTGCATGTTAGTTGTCATGCCCAGGCAAAAATAATAATAATAATAAGTAATGGGTTAGACCTACTAGCTTTTTCCAAAAAGGGACCCCAAAACTCATCTGCTATATTCTTGCCTTTAGGTTCCTGACTATTAAACAATTGATTCTGTTTTATACTTTAATGGTTTTTCAGGCACCAAGTTGCAGATGCTACCATTATGCCAACCTGACTTCCTGGACACAATGTATCCAGGACCTCCCACTTCTCCAGAATCCTGTCTCACTAGGGACAGGCTGGGAGTACTGATCGACCTGCCAACACCCATGTTCAGTAGTGGAGAAGCAATTACAGAAGCCAGACCTTCCACCTTCTGCAACCTATAATGACCCTGGGTCCATGGTCCCAGAGGAATAAAGAATAGGAAAGCTGGGGACTTGGGCAGTAGCCCAGCGGATTAAGCACAGGTGGCGCAAAGCACAAGGACCCGCCTAAGGATCCCTATTAGAACCTCTGGCGCCCCACCTGCAAGGGAATCGCTTCACTGGTGGTGAAGCAGGTATGTGGGTGTCTATCTTTCTCTGCCCCTCTCTGTCCTCCCTCCTCTCTCCTCTCTCCATTTCTCTCTGTCCTATTCAACAACAACATCAATAATAACTACAGTGACAATAAAAAAACAACAAGGGCAACAAAAGGGAAAATAAACATTTAAAATTTAAAAAAAAGGAATAGGAAAGCTTTCAAAGGAGGAAATGGGAAGTGGAAACTGGTGGTGGAAATTTTATAGAATTGTACCCCTCTTATCCTATGGTCTTGATGATATTTTTCATTTTATAAATAAATTAATAACAAGGAGTCATTCTCTGGTCTTTCTGTCTTTCTCTGTATCTCACTCATTTAAATACATACATACATACATACATACATATATTAAAGAATACTTAGAAACACATAAAAGGGAACTAAACCGTGGCTTGCCTGGTATAGTGCACACATTACCATGATTAAGAACCTGGGTTTCACCCTTTAGTCCCTATATGTAGGTGGGTGGGTAGGTCGGTGATGCATATGAGCACACACATTAAAGTGCATAAAGACCAGGTGCTAATCCCTGGCCCCCACATGCAGGGTGAATGCTTCACTAGTGGTAAAGCACTGCTGCCGGGCAAATACAGCAGTTACCATAAAATGAAACATAATTCCCTATGTAGAAAGTCCCAAAGAATCAAGAAAAAGTCCTGGCAATAGTAAAATGTTATCCTGGCAAAAGCAAAAGGTTGTAGCCAGATCAGAGAAATGAGATAAAATGTTTTTCTTTATGTAAGCAAAAAACTAATTGGAACTCAAAACAAAATACTAACAATAACATATGGAAGAATAATAACAAAATTGAAGACATATGACACCCAACTTAAACACTTACTGTAAACCTAAAGTAATCAGGAGAAACAATTACTAGTGAAAGAATGAACTTCATAGGCAAATGAAACAGAATGGAGTCTAGATCCTCAAGTGATAGACTAATATCTTCAGCTTCATAAAAATAGATTCTGAGAAAAAATGAAATCAAGGTAGTAAACAAATTTAGTAAATCATAAAAGTCATGCAAGTCATAAAACAAACACAATAACTGCCTTCAACATACATTAAATAAATGAAATTGTTACTACAAGAGAAGAAAAGTAAAATATGCAGGGGACTATTCTGGAAGCAAAACAAGTAAGAAAACAACAAAAAGTGCCAAGAATTTGCAAGCAATCAGAAAATATAAGGCAGAAATGTATAAAGCAATAAACAGGGAAAATTTAAACTGAATTGTTATCGAATGAAGAATAAAATACAATATCCTCACAAGTAGTACACAGTGACTATGGAAATAAAATAAAATTTTAAGATTTTAAAGATCTTAAGATTTGTATGTATGATCCTTATGAATAATACTAAAGATTAGTAGATGAAAACGTAAAAAACAAAAATAAGAATATAAAAAACGTAAAATGAAGGGAATCATTTAAGTAAACGTGGCACAAAGCACAAGGACCAGAGTAAGAATCCCTGTTCCACCCCTGGCTCCCCACCTGCAGGGGAGTCACTTCACAGGCGGCGAAGCAGGTCTGCAGGTGTCTATCTTTCTCTGCCCCTCTCTGTCTTCCCCTCCTCTCTCCATTTCTCTCTGTCTTATTAAACAATGACATTAACAACAACAATATAACTACAACAATAAAATAAATAGGGCAACAAAAGGGAATAAACAAATATTAATTAAAAAATAAAAAATTAAATTAAAAAATGTAAAATGAAACTAAACCTATACTAACAGTGGTATATTCAAAGCAGATATAAAGCTGTATTCAAATTGACTTACAACTGAGTAAGAGTAAAGTGGCAAGGGAAATGTGATTAAATTTTTGAATTATCAGTTTACAAGATATAAAATTCAAAAGCATTTAAATGATCCAGAAGTAGTTCTCATAAAGGAAACAGAAAAAAATTTCTCTCTGAATCCATAAAAAGATAATATAATCATCATGTGTCTTACATTAATGCATAAAATTCCTATGTATTATCTTTTTTAAAAGTTGTCTTTATTTATTTTTAATGTTTTAAAGTAATTCATTGTTGACTGGTTTGACTCTGATAGGATAGAGAGGAATTTAGTGGGTGAAAGGTAGATAAAAAGGGAGAGAGAGAGAGACCTGCAGTACTGCTTCACTGCTTATGAAGCTTCCTCCTGCCGTTAATTTAGGGCCTTGAGCTCACATCCTTGAGCATGGTACTACTGGATAGAAACAGCCAGAAATCAAGAGAGAAGGAGGTAGAGACAGGCAAAGAGACAGAAAGAGGCCTGCAGCACTGCTTCACCACTGTCAAAGTTTTCCACCCCACCCCAAGGTGGGGACTGGGGCCTCAAACCTGGGTCTTTGTGCATTGTAACATGTGCACTCAACCACATGTACCACCACCAGGCCCTGAAAATTCCTTAATATTTTATCTGAGACAGACATTGCAATAAATTTAACAAATAAATTTATATTTCATTTTCAGATAAACTAATTCAGTGTCAGGACTTGGTGAGATGAAAATCCAGGGATTTTGTTTTTTATAGGCAATAGTAAAATATTATAAAAGGAGCATTTCAGAAGTAAAAAAAAGTATAATATTCCCATCATACTTGGATGCCAGCTGGGTACTTAGGAATCAACCACAGGTTCTGTCTTTTTATTTGTTTATTTTTGTTTTATTTGTTTATTATTGAATAGAGACAGAGAGAAATTAAGAGGGGAGGAAAAGATAGAGAGGAAGAGAGACAGAGAGACACCTGCAGCCCTGCTTCACCACTCATGAAGCTTTCCTCCTGCAGGTGGGGACCAGAGGCTAGAAGCTGGAACACTAGCCAGGTGCACCACCACCTGGCCCCCAGGTTCTGTCTTTATAATAGTAAATACTGTTATTTTATTTTATCAGTAGTAGACAGATTTAGGGTGTGGTTATGAACATGATTGAAAATATTCCGTATATTAAATTTGAGAGGTAATAATGTACAGCTACTGTGTCTCTGTGATTGCTGTAACTATTTTGAAATCTGTCAGCACTTATTTGATTACCAAATTCAATATTAGGATATTTATGATATGGCAGTGAAGTGTAATTACATTTGCTTCAGTGTACTATTATAAGATATACAAACTTTGTTTAATTTTATTATGTGTTCCTTTCATATTACATTCCCAACATATTTGAATGCACTGAATTATTTAGTAAGAGTCGCCAAGCCAATCTAGCAATTTCTCCACATAACGTATCTGATACTAGTGAGCCTTTTTTTTTTGACAAATGACTCCTGCTTACATGACAACTTAATAAACTTTTATAAAATGGATTTATAAAAATAGAGTACTAAGCCTCTTTTGCACTTTGTCCTGTCTTTGCAGGTCAAGAAAAGGAAATCAGAATATATAACAAATCTAAGGAGAGGTAGCACAAGTATTATCTTTATATTATGTTGACAGCATATGGATGAAACAACAAAAAATAAAGCAAACATAATAAAGACACACCTAGGTTTACTTTGATCTTCAATCATAGAATTCCCGTATGTTAGTTGCACATATTAAACTGTAAACTACAGTCAGTTCTCATGTCATAAGCTTAGTTTCGTGAGTTATTGTCATCTTAGATTCAGATGCCATGATGATACCACTGTAGATTAACAAGGCCCTGGGAATGAAAAGTTGAATGAAAAATGGTACAACTAAAAAAATACATGGAGTTATTTTACTGACGTTATCCTCGTATTAAGGGTGATCTGATTTCAAAAGTTACTATTTCTTGGGTTTCTTCAGAAGTTGGTAGCTCTCTGTAGCATAAGAAGTCACATAGTTGATTGTTGGTTGAAAGCATGCACTCAAAGCTTCACTGCTTTATAATTTGCCATAAAATCAATCTATCCCATGAAGTTATATGAAAAGTCAGCCATTAGGGTAACCCTAATACATATGGAGACAAGTACCCTACAATGAATTTAAAAAAAAAAGATATACATTCAGCTTTTTAATCAATTCAAGCAGTGTAACTATTGAGTATTATAAATATACCAGTTTTTCAACAAGACACAAGCTAAGTTTGCATTTATCAAACATGCAGTCGTAAAAGTAGCCTGGAACAATCATTGAAGAAAACAATTAATGAACATTAAGTTGATAAGAAAAGGGGAGAGGGATAAAAGTCAATGTACCTCCTGATAAATGTATTTGATGTCAAAAGCACCAAAACTGAATATGGGGCCAATAAAATACCTCACTAGCATAGCATACCTTTTTGGCTATGCATTCAATCTCGATTTGAGCCTGGCCTCCATTGAATTGGAGAAATCAGTACCACGGTGTCTTTCTGTATCTTTCAGTTGTTCTTCTGTTTAAATTAGCCCAGAGCGGAGAAGCAAAAGCAATATCAAAACAAAAATAAGCAAACAGATATCAAATGTGAATAACTTTTAGGTCTAACTAGGAAACTAAAAGATATACAGAAAAGATAAAAGTTAAATGTCATTATGAAGTGCGGTTGAAAAAAAAGTTCAGTGTGTGTAGAGGAGAGGAGTCCATACTCCCAGAGGGATAAAGTATCTGAAAGTTATCAGGGGAGGGAAGGGGATATGGAATTCTGATGGTGGGAATTGTGTGGAGTTGTACCCCTCTCATCCTGTGTTTTTGTCAGTGTTTCCTTTTTATAAATACAAAAGTTTTTTAAAAGTCATGATTAAACTTATACTCAATGAAATACTACTCAGCTATTAAGAATGATTACTTCACTCTCTTCACCTTAACTTGGATGGAGCTTGAAGGAATTATGTTAAGTAATATAAACCAGAAAGAGGATAGATATGGGATGATTTCACTCATGGAAAGAAATTTAGAAATAGGAACAGAAAAGGAAACACCAAGTAGAACTTGGGCTGGGTTTGGTATATTGCACCAAAGTAAAGGGCTCTAGGGGAGGTTGGGGAAAAGCTTTCAGGTCCAGGTACATGACGGGGGAGGAGGACCTAGGCTGGAGGGTGAGAGTGTTTTGCAGAAAATTGAGAAATTTTTCACATGTATAAACAATAGTATTTACTGTATACCATTAATCCCAGTAAATGATATTCTTTTAAATATAGAAAAATAGGCTATACTTTTACATGTAATAAGACATAATTTTGAAAATATCTTTTACATTTTAAAGAAATATGGAAGTATTTATATAATTCATTTTATAATAATCACAAGGAGGTAAGGTTGGATATTGGTATTAAAATAAAAGGTTAAAGAATAGGAAAGCTATCAAGGGTGGGGATGGGATACGGAGTTCTGGTGGTGGGAATTGTGTGGAGATGTACCCCTCTTATCCTATGGTTTTGTCAGTGTTTCCTTTTTATAAATAAATAAAAGTTTCCATAGTTAGTGATATTTGTAGCTAGAGGGAGTGTAATTCCCATGTAAATGGGAATTTATAATACTATTTCTTATTTTGTTTCTATAAAAAAATTCACTTTAAAAGATAAACCTTTATACATAGTGTCAAGAAGAAGAAAATGAAATTATAATATAAATAGAGCAAGGGCAACCTTAGAATGGAGAGGCATAATAGAATCTTCAAAGAAGTGACATTCATATTCAGACCTGAAAGATAAGTAGGTAAGTAAGAGTAATATGGATCATACAGGGTGGATAAAAATGTTTAAATAAGGACAAGAGTCCATATAAAAAGGTTTGAAGTGGAAAGAGGTGAGTTAACAATAATAAAAACAATGTAAAATGGTAAAACTTAAGCTGGAAATTCTAGTCATATATCTTAATATATTGAACCATACCAGTTTACACAGGATCTTCATGCCTTTATTAAATATAGACACGGTCTTATGAAAAATAAAAATAATGGGTTAAAAATCGGGAGATAGTATAATGATTATGCAAAAGACTTTCTTTCATTCCAGAGGCTTGGAAGTCCCATGTTCAGTTCCATGCACCACCTTAAACCAGAGCTGAGCAGTGTTCTGGTCTCTATTGCTCTCTCAATCTTTCTCTCTGTGTCTCTCTCTTATTAAACTAAGGTAAATAAAATATTAAAAATAAATAAAAATTAAGAAAATAAAAACCATAAGTGACTTCTACCAGACAGAGTATAAATCATTAAGTATGAGGTACTAAAATAAGACTTTTAAAGACTAAATCATTGTCTTTTTCTCCAAAATTCAGATGTTCAAACACTATCTCCAGTGTGATGGGACTAGGCATGGGATATTTAATGTGAAACTCATCCATGAGAGCATTTTGAATGGGATTTGTGTCTCCCAAACCTGGGAGATAACACAGGAAATTGTGCAATAGAATGTCATGCCAGAGATTCTGAGGTTCCAGGTTAAGTCCCTGGCACTACTATAACCAAAACTGAAGAATGTTCTGTTCTCTCTCTTATGAGTCTGTATTTCTCAGTAAACTATAGGAAAGAAAGGAAGGAAAGAATGAAAGAAGGAAGGAAGGAGAGAGAGAGAGAGAAAGAACAAAAGGACGGTCCTAGAGCTAGTTCACTCTGTAGCAAAACATGCACAAGGACCTAGGTTTAACGCCCCAACTCCCACCTTCAGGGGAGGAAAACATTACAAGTGGTGGAGCATTGCTGCAGATTAACATACAAAAAAACCAGTGGGAGTTGGGCTGTAGCTCAGCGAGTTAAGTGCAAATGGCGCGAAACACAAAGACCTGCAAAAGGATTCCAGTTCGAGCCCCTGTCTCCTCAAAGCAGGTCTGCAGGTGTTTGTCTCTCTCTCCCCCTCTCTGTCTTCCCCTCGTCTCTCCATTTCTTCCTGTCCTATCCAACAACAATGGCAATAATGACAATAACAACAACCAGGGCAACAAAATGGGAAAAATAGCCTCCAGGAGTAGTGGATTTGTAGTGCAGGCACCAAATCCCAGCAATAACACTGGAGACAAGAAGGATGAAGAAAGAAAGAAAGAAAGAAAGAAAGAAAGAAAGAAAGAAAGAAAGAAAGAAAGAAAGAAGGAAGAAAGAGAGAAAGAGAGGAAGAAAGAGAGAGAAAGAAAGAGAAAGAAAACCAACAAAATGAATAATACCTTCATAAAAGAAAATAGTTTGCATCACAGTAGAAAAATAAAAATTACATAGATCTCCCACTGGAAATTTAAAAGCAGCTATAAAGCAATAAGCAAAGGGGAAAAAAGAGGGGTTTTAATATATAGAAACAAATACATATAAGCACACATAGGCATGCATGTGTAGACACATGCATTCCTTATTGCAGGTGTATAATAATTACAATTACTAACTTAATATTAATCATGCAAAGTACATTTGGACATGTAAGAAAAGTGCTAGTACATGTGCTCAAGGAAATTAATAGTTTACATAAGAAAAATAGGGAAGACATTTTCTATTCACAGTATGCACTTCCATAGTTTTTAGTTTTGATCATTCTTTATGTACTTCCTTTTCAGTAAACATTTTGCTTTCTTTTAAAATAATTATCTACTTAAATCTTATTTTCTCTTAATAAAATTAATAATTAATAGTTAATAGTTTGTTAAAATTTTAAATTTACTTACATATCTATCCTTTTATCAGATTACATAGTAATAATATTAGTGCTTTACAATATTCTCGGCAATCACAAGATTTGAGTCTTCACACTTTAAATTGTATTTTAAAAGCCAGTTCTTTTCCCAGTTGCTTCATTTAGGATTATATTAACTCTGACTAAATTACTTGTTTTTGTATTTCTTTTGATGCTATTTGCTCTGAAACAGGCTAGTACATTGTAGCCAGAAGCAAAAGTGTTAGCCAGTGTTCCTTCATTTTAAGTTCAATAAATATTCATTGGCTTTATTTCTTTCCTTGAGAAGAAGATTGTGATGAGTGTAAAGAACTGCTTGCAGAAGAGCAAGGAAAACAAAGTTGAAAGCATGTAATTCTACTTAAAGTTGAAATAAGCCCTAAATAGAGAAATTAGTGCATTTGGGTAAATGAGTGAGTAAAGGGCCTACCAATAAAAGGTGACGGAATAATGATGAGTATTTACTGCTGGGTCTACAGATCTAGGTTCAAAGTTCAAGTCAGCTCTTATAAATTTGATGATATTAAGGGATTAAGAAATAAAAATTGTCTAAACTTAAGAACTGATCCTATAAGAAAATGAATAATTTGCTTTATGAGGACTAAGAAAATGTTACTACACTATATTTGCACTTAGCACAATGTCTGCTGCCTAATAGAAGTTCTATAAGTAATGCAAGTATTTAAAAATTCAAGAAGTCTCATGGCTATAGCATCATTGGGATTGACTTGAAAAAAAAACCTGATTTTCAGAGGAGGGAGGATTACTCTACCTGATGAGAAAATAGTAAGAATGGTAACCTGCTTTTGTCAATAATATGCAGGGTGGCACTTTGTCAAGGAAAGATGAGAAATTTCACCCACATGTCAACAAATGTAATATAACACGTTTATTCCCCATCAAAATTATTTGAGCAAACAAAAAAAAAAAAGAAAGAAAGAAAAGAAACAAAAACAGTGAAAAGTCAGGGTAAAATATTAGTAAACCCTTGCTCAATCCCTAGAGACTTGGGATTGCTAAAGGAAAGAGGGGGAAGGCTATAGTTCTTGATAGGGGGTAAGGTTTGCTAACAAATATATATTGAGGAAAGGTGAAATTATACCTCTGAAGTAACACAGTCTTGTAAAACAGAATTTGCTCAATAAAAGGGAGAAAAATGATTTGAGTGTGACACTACCATATTCATTGCACTACAAAAATCTGAAACTATGGAGGCTGTGATATCCAGTGGAGCACGATCCTGGAGTACTGTGCTTTGAAGCATCATCATGGAGTATTCTAGGCTCCATGAAAAATTAGTAAGTCATGAAAAAGCAAATAAATTTAGAAGATATGTACTAAGTGATTAATCATCATTATAAACACTTGTTAGGCAAAACATCACTAGCAAGCAAATTAAGTCTTATTTGGTAGAGCATATGACTTGGAAAGAATTTGACTTAAAGGCACCTTAGAAATTTATCCAGAAAAAAAAAAGACAAAAAAAATTTCATTATTTTCCCATAGGAGATTTTAGATTAAACCCTATCTCCTAGCTTTTCTTCCACGTCATTTCTTACTTCACAAGCCATATATGCATTTTTAATATTTATTTATGTATTTATTTATTCCCTTTTGCTTCCCTTGTTGTTTGATTGTTATAGTTATTATTGCTGCAATCATTGTTAGATAGGACAGAAATGGAGAGAGGAGGGAAAGACAAAGAAGGAGTGAAAGATAGACACCTGCAGACCTGCTTCACTGCTTGTGAAGTGACTCCCTGCAGGTGGGGAGCTGGGGGCTCAGTCAGGATCCTTAAGCCAGTCCTTGTGCTTTGTGCCACCTGTGCTAAACCTGCTGTGCTACCACCAGACCCCCTTACAAGCCATATTTAAGAGAATAAAGTCTCTCCTCACCTTCTCTAGGCCTTTCTTATATCAGAAGAGCAGAGATATAACTTTGTGTTCTATACATTAACATTAACCATAATTTTGAAGGAAAATACTATTTTAACACATTTTTTGCCTCCGGGGTTGTCACTAAAGTAGGGTGTCACCACTATGAATCCATTGTTCCTAAAGACCATTTTCTTCCATTTTATAGGATAGGACAGAGAGAAATTGAGAGGAGAAAGGAAGATAGAGAGGAAGAAAGAGTCTACAGTCATACCACCCTGAACATGCCCAATCTCATCTGATCTGGAAGCTAAGCAGTGTCAGGCCTGGTTAGTACTTGGATGGTAGAGGAAGAAAGACACCTGCAGAGCTGATTCACTGCTTGTGAAGCAACTGCCCTTTCAGGTGGGGAAGTGGGGGCTCAAACCTGGATCCTTGAGCTGGTCATTGAACTTCATCTGTGTGTGCTTAACCTGGTGCACTAACATCCGCCCCCCAAAATGCTAATTTACAAGTCAAACATTCTACAAGGAGACTACTTTCTATTTACCAACCTAACATGCAGTATTTGCTATGAAATGACAAATTTACCACCTTTTTTAATTAACCAGTTTCTGTGAAGTCAAACTTCAGCAATCCAGCAATCTTGTGTGTGGAGTTGAGGTAAAGCACTAGTATCTAAAAACAGGCTTTGCAATTTCCTTGTTCCCTCTACCTCTGAATAGCTGTAGCATCCCCAATATATCAGGCTAATGTTCACTTGGAAACCAATTCTGAGAGAGACTCAGAAAGGTTAGAATTGGCCATTTTATGCAGGATTATTATTTTTTTTCTGTCACAATGAGTTTAGTCCTCCTCATTTTTGGATAATGATTCAAAGGAACCTTCAAAGAACAACACATTTTTTAAAGCTTTAATTAGGTTTCATCTGTTAGTAATCTTTAATACACTGGGATTAGTAGTGAGAAAAATAACTCAGCAAATTATTTGGCAATTGTATTTGGGGGAAAGGGTAAATCCGGTATTATAAAATACTAGTAAAATCATTGCTCAAATGTTGGATTTTGGAAGTGCTGTGGTTTTCAAATAACTTTGATCAATCAAAATAATTAGTGTTGTGGGAAGAAGTAACCAGAGGAAGATCTGGTGCTAAGACGTTTTTCCTCTCTCTGTATATGAGAAACTTAGCCTAGGATCTGTGAAAATGCATTCATGTGAAACCCCTGCTCTGAAGAATTAGACAAAGAGGAAAAGAAGGAGGAGGAGAAGTGTTGGGCATTACAACAGCTCCCCTGCATTGCTTGATGTTGTGGTCTATTTACATAATCATTGTTTTGCCTGAGACCCACCCTGCCTGCAGGGTATTGGTTAATCCCATTGGTTAGAACCTTCGCAATAGCTGCTATGGAAGCTTTCTACCTTCCCAGAGTGCCTTGTTTTCTCCACCTGCTTTCCTAGACAATCCTGTTCCTGACTTGCCACTTCCATTTTTACCCTATAAAGCCTGCTATTGTTCCTGGTTTCTCTCTTTTTTCTCTTCTGCGTCCCAACCTGGAGCAGACCTGGAGAAGAGCTGACATGCATAGTGGAGGTGGCCATTTTGCTAAATCCACATGGCCTAAACCCGCTTTGCTCACAACCAACTTTTTGGTATCTGCATCAATAAAGAATTGTATTACCACGCCACCACGAGTGTATTACCATGCTGCGACTAGTTCCTCATCTGTCTCTCCAGCAAAGCTAGCCTGGCAGAGGAGGAATGAGGTGAAAAGGAGAAAGGAGAAATAAGAAAAGCAAAAAAAGAGAAATAAATAATATAAGCCAATATTAATTTATGGTGTCATTACTGGTATTAATACATTTAAGAGGACCAAGTCACTTTGGAGATTATTTCTAATACTTAAGCATTGTTTTCAAACTAAAATATATGCTAACTCAAAGTTCTTTTGTGTCACACCTTGAAATTTTCTTTTATCCATCTCCTCCTTTTCTTCTTCTTTTAGTTTTAGTTTAGTTTGTTTGTTTATTTGTTGCTACCAGGCTTATCAATGGGGCTCAGTGTCTCCATGACTAACTCACCTCTTCTAACATTTTGTGCTTGATAATATGTCTGCTCTACCTGACTCACCATTGCCCAGACTCTCTTTTTATCTTCCTGATTGAAAATTATGTTCTAAAATCCAGGAAGCCTTAGATTGGCATCACTTGAAATTCCAATGTATTATTTTTCGAAGTTATTCAATTCTCTGCAAATAAACAATTAAACAGCAAGAACATCAAAAACCCCACCAAATAGCTTGATTACAAAGTAAAATTTTGCACTCCACTGTGGATATATTGAAGCAAAATTCTTAGGATTGGCTCTCAGGAATAACCATTTTAATATATCCTCCAGGTGACTCTTCTGCAGACCTAATTTTAAGAAATAATGCTCTAATCTTCTTTGTATCATGTTTGGTACTTGTTAATGTTATAGATCATCACTATCCAAGTCTGTCAATTAGAATAGGATTTAGATTCAGAAATATTAAATTCTAGTTTCTAAATAGTATGTCACTTGATTCCTCCATGCCAGTTTCTGCTAAGTTGGCAGCTCTGTGTAGATCAAAGCACAGAGGATGGCATTATTATTCTATATAATATAGATTTGAAAACTGAATATTAAAAATTGATTGATTTTCTTGTGAGAGATAGTTAATCTACAACTGATAGGAATTAGAAAATCCAGCCAGATTGCTAACTGATCAAGTGATATTTTCCAGTCTTTGCCACACAAACATCCTCATAAGAATTTCACAGCAAATACCCAAGGCCTGGTCATAAGACAATTAAATCAGATTCCTCTAGCTGGTGATCACTTTATTTCTTAGAAGGACCTATTTTGGCATCATATCTGAGTTCCCATAGCACTTTGAGCAGAATGCTATTTTTGTACTGGCCACGTGTTGTCATAATTTTTAATGTATTAAAGTCTTTTCTGATGAGAACTTGGAATGAGGGTTGCATCATCAGTGCACAGAGCAAAAACCCAGGATGCAAGTATATTTACAAAGAAGAGAAATACTGTTGATAAATCTTGAAATTACACATCTTATGCTTTGGAATAATATGTGGAGTATGAAGGTCTACTTTAGTCCTCTTGGAAAGAAATTTCCAAGCATATTATACAAGTCAATTTCTCCATTTCTGAAGTAAAAGAATTATTCTAGCATTTTAGTAACTACTCTAAAGTTAAACATTAATAAAAATTTTAAGTCATAAACAAATATTTATTACTTGTTCTAAGGATAACACTGCCATTATTTTTAATTATTGCTGAACTCTTGCACATCATTCATGTGTCCTCAGAGAAAGGGAATGAGAAGATAGTTCTGCTTTAAGAAAGAATTAATTCTCACTTCTGTGACATCTTGTAGACTCAAAAGTATATCCCTTTTATGATAATTTGTATCTGCAGAACTCTTTGAGAATGGTAATGCCAAATTTGGTAGTTCATAACTCTCAGAGAGAAAGGTAGAGAGGTTGTCAGAGACCTGGTGCAAAATGGTGAAAAGGGATCTAAGTTGAGCATGAGGGTGTTTCACAGACACCTAACATGAGAAGATGAGAAACTGTATCTATGTAACAAAAGCTGTGCTAAAAATCATCCCCCTCAATAAAATGATTTTAAAAATGAGAGAACATATGAGACTTGAAACAAATGAGATAGAATGAGAAATTGGAAAATTAGAACAATGGCTTCCCCAGAGCCCCACCCCACTAGGAAAAGAGAGAGACAGGCTGGGAGTATGGATCTACCTGCCAATGTCCAGGTTCACTGGGGAAGCAATTACAGAAACCAGACCTTCCATCTTCTGCACCCCATAATGACCCTGGGTCCATAGTCCCAGAGGGATAAAAAATAGGAAAGCTATGAGGGGAGGGGAGGGGATAAGGAGTTCTGGTGGTGGGAATTGTGTGGAGTTATACCCTTCTTATGCTATGGTCTTATTAATATTTCCATTTTTTAAAATAAAAACTAAAAAACAAATAAAAAGAAAAAAAACTATTTTCACAATGACAATGACTGTCCCTTGATAATTAGGAGAATAAGTAGTTAGCTAATACAGTCTGAGGAGTAACCTAATAACTGGAATAGTCATAAAATCAGTCAGAACCACTGATTCCATTTACCATGACCATCCTGTGTTCACTGATTACATTTACTGAGATCCTGGCTACAGATATATGATTAGTCTTCCTACTCTCATTCATGTTCATCAGTTTTGCTCATCATACATTAATGGAATGACCTTGTAAGTGTAATCCCTTTCAAGTGACTTATTTCCTTTGATATTTACAATACCTTCAAAATTATATCCCATGTTTTATATGACTTTATGATCTAGTTAGGCTTTCTTTAACCAGGAAAACAGGAAATTTTTCAGAATGAGCACTAGATGTATATCTATGTTTAGGATACTTAGAGATTTGACAGGGCAATTTGACAGCAAAATTCTCAGCAGCTAGTTATTGGGATCAATAACTTCCCTTTATAGATAGTTTTCCTCCAACCTGACCCTATGCTTAACAACACTTATAATAAGTCTCTAAACATTTTATTTTATGCTGTAATTAAAATTGCCCGAAGACTTTCCTATGACTTTGAGCTTATTCAGATTGTGAAATCTATAAGTATAATTTTCACTAAATTTGTCTTGGAATTAATTACATAGTACTTTTAATTGCAATGGTAAAACCCATATGAAACATTATGAATGGGTTTCTATTTCAAAGGTATGGTCAATAGCAAACAAAATGTGACTTTTTTTTTAAATATCCACCAGGGTTATTGCTGGGTCTTGGTGTCAACACTATGAATTCACTGCTCCTGGTGGCCACTTTTTCCTTTTTTCTT
The DNA here is from genome assembly GCF_950295315.1 of Erinaceus europaeus. Lineage (NCBI taxonomy): Eukaryota > Metazoa > Chordata > Mammalia > Eulipotyphla > Erinaceidae > Erinaceus > Erinaceus europaeus. Next base: position 20,238,201 of record NC_080175.1, on the reverse strand, counting down.
TTCTTTTCTTTTCTTTTCTTTCCTTTTTTTAAACTAGGACACAGTGAAATTGAGAGAACAAGGAAAGACTTTCAGACTTGCTTCATCAATCATGAAGCTGACCCCCTGCAGATAGGGAACAAGGGTTAAAACCCAGGTCCTTGCACTTAGTACTATGTGTGCTTAACCAGGTGCACCATCACCTGCATTCCCCATGCCAAAGGTTTACTGGGAACTCAATCAACTTGCTAAGGAAAGAAAATTCTAGAACTCGGGACCTTGGAGCTCCAAGCTTCTCTTAATCTCTCCTTCTGCCTCTTTTTCAATGTAGCCAAATAATTATATATATTATTAGTATTCTTTAGGAAATTTTTTAAAATGATATTTTATTTTTCATTTTATATTTGTTTTAATTTGCCAGTTTCTCATTCTATCTAGTTTGTTTCAAGTCTCTGAAATTCTTAGAATTTTTCTAAAAATTATAATGTTAGCTTTATTTTATATGGTATATAAAGAAATAGCTTTTCATATGAGAAAAAGAGAAAAAGAAGACAGAAGTCTGGCAAGATAGTTCATCTGGGAGAGTGCTCACTTTGTTATTTGTGTGACCTAGGTTCAAGTCCAGCCTCAGTAGTCTGGGTTACATTTTGGAGCTTTCTCTCTCTCTCTCTCTCTCTTCTCTCTCTCTTTCCTTCTGAAAATGTTGGTCTGGAGTTGTGAAGTCTTGGTAATAATAAAAAGAAAAAAGAAAGGAAAAGTAAAAAGGGAGAGTGGGAGGGGGAAAGGGCAAAAGGAAGAAGGGGAGGGGGCAGCTGCAACAGCCAGAGTATCACTCTGGTACACGAATTACCAGAGGTCCAACTAAGAGTTTCAGGCTTATAAGTTCTGTATTCAATCAGCTGAACTATTTCCCAGGATGTTGGATAAATTCTTAAATAATTACGTCCTTTGTTCTTTTACTTTAAATGTATCATGTATAAGTATACATGTCTCCATTCACTTCTTTGTAGTTTTAATTTTCTAAATTATAAGCAACTGTTAATTTCTATATCTTCTTTGACCTTTGAATTATTTAGAGGCAAGCTCTGTGCTTCTGAACTTTAGACAATGATTAGTACATTCTAGGTAATTTTAGAATAGTCATCTAATCAAATCCTCTCAATCTCTCTCTCTCTCTCTCTCTCTCTCTCTCTCCCCTCTCATCATTTCAGGGGCTTCATCACTATAGGCTGATAGCAAGAGTGAGGCAAAGAAAAAAAGGAACTAAATTAACATCAACTAAACTTTTTTTCAGTGTGATGATGGCTGGGCTTGACTTAAATCCTATACGTGGAAAAGCAATTTACCACTCAAGAGTTATTTTACTAGATCTTATTATCTTTTTTTTTTTAACTAGAGTACTGTTCAGATCTGATTTATGATTTTGCTAAGGATTGAATCTGGAACCTTGAAGGCTGATGTATTTTTTTTACTTTATTTTTTTTTCTTCCCATTATTGTTGCTCTTGTTGTTATGGTTATTTTTATTGTTATTATTGGATAGGACAGAGAGAAATTGAGAGAGGAAGGGGAGACAGAGAAAGGGAGAGAAAGAAAGACATTTACAGACCTGCTTCATGGCTTGTGAAGCTACCGCCCTGCAGGTGGGGAGCTGGGCCCAAACTGGCCCAAACTGAGAACCTTACAAAGGCCCTTGCAAGGGTCCTTGCACTTCACACCGCTGCGCTATCCCTTGCCCCCTCTTTTTTTACTTTATTTTATTAGTGATTTAATATTGATTGACAAGATTGTGGAGTAAGAGGGGTACAATTCCATACAATTTCCACCACTAGAGTGCTGTATCCCATCCCTTCTATTGGAAGCTTCCCTATTCTTTACCCCTTTGAGAGTATGGACCAAAATTCTTTATGGGGTGCAGAAGGTGGAAGTCTGGCTTCTGTAATTGCTTCTCTGCTGGACATGGGCATTGAAATATTGATCCATACCCCTAGCCTTATGTATTTTTAAATTATTGGTTCAATGATCAAATTTGTCTAGGTTTACTTACTGTTTTTTTAAAGATTATTTATACTTGAATTTACTTCAACTGTTTATCATATACTGAGAAAGCTGTACTAAAATTTCCTTCCAGAGTATCATAGATATAGCTACATTTATAATTATATTTATTTCATATATTTTTCTATACATATTTTCATTTTTAATTATGTATGAAAATTATATCTAAATACAGCTTCAAAAACTATTAATACTTAGCTCCATATTTTATTTTCAACTATATTTTGACTTTATAAGCAGAGTTTTGGTTATCAGTCTAGCAACTGTTAATACTAGAACTCAGGCCACAGTTTTCTAAAATATCTAATCAACTATATAAGTGATATCCATGCTTCAACATGTAAGTTGATTAGAAGAATGCTAATGCAAAATCAGATTGAATATTATTTTATTTCACTTACTCTATTACCTTGTTTCATAGGCTAGTATTTCGACCCTTGCCTTTCTTGTCTTTATTTTTTTATTCATTTTCTGTCACATTAGGTTTCTAGAATTCCATAAATATTTCTTCTACAATGCTATGAGTTGTGTGACAACCAACATCTTATTTATAGTCAGTGTTTTTAGAGTAGAACAAAGAAGCCCTCAGGTGTAGCAGTGATTAGCTCAGCTCCAGCTCTCATCCTATTGAAGAATAGTTATTATGATTATTTAATGATATATACAATGATAGCTATTAGCTATTTACTCATGTACATGTGCATCAATTTATTTACTTTAGTGCCAGTGAGAACGACTCATTTTTAAAATCTAATTGCCAATTTTGGAACACTGAGATTAATTTAATTCTTCTCATCAGACTTATTGGGAAGTACCATTCTGACATGTAATCTATATTAATATCAAGGTGTTATATTTATAGTTTTGAGACAAAGCCTAGTATCTAACAAGGAAATAGCGTGAAAAGAAATAAATTGAAAAAGTAATTTACATATTATTTTGGAAAGACACTTTAGAAGAATCATTAACCTGAGGAGTATTTCTGCTTAGTAGCCTACTTCTGTAGTCTCAGAAGAATGACATCTGCAGATAAGGCATATACCTTATAACTTCTCTGAATGCTTATACATAGTCTACTGCAAGGCCTCAAACAAGTGAAAAAAGAATGGAAGGAGATCATTGGACAGAGTAAGCCATCCACCCATGGTTACTGAGATATAAATACACATCTAATCTACCTGAAGTAGAAGAAAATCTCTTAACACTCACATTTTTAATTTTTACATTAGTCAGAAGTTCTATATTAAACAGTAAATAGACCAATGATAAATAAGGATGAGTTTCAGAGAGAGAGAGAGAGAGAGAGAGAGAGGCCTGCAGCACAGATTCAACATTAGTGAAGTTTCCACCTGCAGGGGGAGGAGACAGAGTTATGAGATTGTGGAATTCCATGATTATCTAAACTAACTTTTAGGAGTATTTAAGCAAAAAACACAATGCTTAGGTACCTAATTTAATTTTTTTCCTTAACAGTTTACTTTTCTTACTTTATTTTTTATTAATGATTTAATAATGATTAACAAGATTGTAGGATAAGAGGGGTACAATTCCTACAATTCCCACCACCAGAGTTCCATATCCCATCCCCTTCATCGGAAGTTTCCCTATTCTTTATCCCTCTGGAAATACGGAATAAAGATCTTTATGGAGTGCAGCAGGTGGAAGGTCTGGCTTCTGTAATTGCTTCTCCACTGAACATGGACATTGGCAGGTCAATCCATATCTGTAGCCTTTTTCTGTCTTTCTGTAGTGGGAAAGGGTTAGGGCCCAGGGGAGAGAAGGTTCCAGGACATATTGGTAAGGTTGCATGCCCAGGGAAGTCAGGATTGTGTCATGGTTGCATCTGCAACCTGGTGGCTAAAACGCTGTAAACAATTTGTCTTGCTTTTTATCTCACTGCTTTTAGTCCATCAGGTCACTTTTTGCTTGCATTGCTGAAGACAAAAAGACATTTAGTTTACATCACGAAAGTTTAACAAGTTCTCAATTCAATGCAGATTTCTATAGTCCTACCTCATCAATTCAGTTAAATGATTATAAGTTTGACTTTACTTTTATTTGGAAACTAAACAATATTGTTATTTGAAGGGAAGAACAGGGGCAACACGTGTATTTTTAAAGTCAGAGCACTACTCAGCCTTGGTTTATGATGGTGCCTGTGATTGAATTTTGGACTTTGAAGCTTCTGGCATGATTTTATTTGCATAATTATTATACTATCTCCAGAACCCTTGAGTCAAGTTTAGTTCTTATAATTTCCTCATATAGGGAGAGGAATACATTTTCTTCTCATTTTAAAAATATTTTTCATTATTTAGTTATTATTGGATAGAGATAGAGAAAATTGAGGGGGAGATAGAGAGGGAAAGAGACAGAGACACCTGCAGCCCTGCTTCACCCCTGCAGATGGGGACCAGGGGCTTAACCCAGATACCTGTACACTGGAATATGTGCACTTAACTTGGTGCACCACTGCCTGGCCCCGGAATTCATTTATTTCTACAACTGCTTAGTATGCAAATTTAGTGTAGGTTAGAAATTCATTTTTATTTTTATGGAAATAATAGTTACAAAACAGTTGTCACATGGGTACAATATTTCATCTTTCCATGGAAGGTATCTGTACACCAATCCCACCACCAACTTATGTCTCCTCCATGATTATACATTAGATAACCAATGTGAGGGAGAAAGAACGAGGCACTTTTCAGTTCTGTCATAAAGGGGTACCAGTATTGAACGTGGTCCCTCTAGTCCTCTGATTCTATACTCTGTATTCTAATGCTGAGCTATCTCCCCGGCTGAGAAATTAATTTTTAAAAAGATTCTTCTTGGAAGCACCCCAAATGAGCCAAATTGGGTTTTTCAATGATAACACAATTTAATTTCTTTGCTTATTTAATCTCCTCTATGGGCAGGTGAATTCTTTGAACTCCTTAGATCTTGAAAGAAAGCACTAGCAAATAAAGCCAGTATTGGACAGCCACACAAAATAACATGGAATTCAACTTTCATATATGTAGCAGAAGAGAGAAAAAATAATAATATACCAGAGAATGTCTCCAACAGATTGTAGATTACTAGCAGTTGTATAATCAGGACAATGTAGAAAAAACATTTAATAAGATGAATTGTGCACTAGCCTTTTAAGTTTTTGTAAAGTACAGTAATTACCATGCATGATATCCTATTCTTCTATTTATTCACTGTATGAGTTAATGCATGCAAACCACTTAGAACCAAGCTTGACCCATAGTAAATGCTAGCTATTCTGATAATTACTGCTACTGCTATTGTTACTACTGTAGCAATCCTTTAAACTATAATTTAATGAGTACTCATTATATACTAAGCACAATGTAAGAATGGAATCAAAATTAGTAAGCACTATCTGTTCCTCTTGGGTGACAGTATAATACAAATAAAATAATGACAGTACAATATCAAACAATTAATTGAAATTTGTCTCAGACTTGCCATGGTTGTGTGCCTTTCTATTTTTTTACTTTATTTTCATTAGTGATTTAAAAATGAGTACCATAAGATTACAAGGTTAAAGTTGCACATACACAGTCCCACTTACCACAGTTCTGTGCCCTCCTCCCTACATCTCTGCCTCTTTATCCCCAAAGATAATCACCATAGTTTTCACAAAGTCTTAGCAGCATTTTGGCTGTCTTGCATTTTGTTTTGATTTTGCTTTTTTTTTTTTTTAACAAGTCTCTCTACGTATTAATCATCTGTCCTTGAAAATAATTTACATTATCCCCATTAAAAATCAAGACAACTGAGGCATGACGTGATTAAACATAACTTCCATTTCTCTAAGGCTGGCAACTGGAAAGGATATCTTTATACATCCATTTTCTTTTTTAAAAAAGAAATTTATTTATTTATAAAATGGAAACACTGACAAGACCATAGGATAAGAGGGGTACAATTCCCACCACCAGAGCTCCATATCCCATCCCCTCCCTTGATAGCTTTCCTATTATTTAACCCTCTGGTAGTATGGACCCAGGGTCATTATGGGGTGCAGAAGGTAGAAGGTCTGGCTTCCATAATTGTTTCCCTACTGAACATGGTCGTTGGCAGGTCGATCCATACTCCCAGCCTGCCTTTCTCTTTCCCTAGTGGGGCGGGGTTCTGAAGAAGTGAAGCTCCAGGACATATTGGTAGGGTTATCTGTCCAGGTAAGTCCAATTAACATCATGTTAGCATCTGGAACCTGGTGGCTGAACAAGAGTTAACATATAAAGCCATACAAATTGTTGATTAATCATGAACATAGGTTTTCTTAAATGTTGTGCCTATGCCTCTATCTGCCATGCTAGGGTGTCCATGGCAGTTATATGAATTGTATGTAGTTGTGGAGAAGACACTTCATTGAGCAAGTAACACTTGGACAAAGTTTGACAGATGACTAGAAGTTTATCATATATAGTACAATGCTAATGGTGTGATATATGATTAATAAATTTTTCGCATAGATGTCTTGGCCAATTGATTAATGTAGTTAATTTTAGGAAGCATTTAGCTAAGTGGTCTAAAAACTCTCAGTGACTCCTCTTGTTGAGAGAGGGAGAAATTTAGTCTAAATTGTGTTTAAGAAAAAGAGGCAAGTATCTAATAAGTAATAGAAAGATTGTCCCTTTTTTTTTGGAGACTTGATCCTGATATTTAATGAAAATATTGGAACCTGTACTTTTAATCTTCAATTTAACCTGTAATTTATCTTTCAAAGAATCAGTCCTGAAACAGAAACATTTTCCTTGTCTCAATTGTTTCTCCTAGGCATACATAGTGAAATTCACTATCTCGGATTATTTCTTCACATTGTTGAGTCATGTTCTAATAAATGAGTTGTAGAAGGAAATGGTCTAGATCTATCCAGACCCACTTCTGATAAGCACTTTCTGTCTATGAGATTATACAATGGTTATGCAAAGAAACTTTCATGCCTGAGGCATGAAAAAGTCCCAGGTTCAATCCCCAGTACTGCTATAAGTCAGAGATGAGCAGTGAGTGCTATGGTTTCTGGTTAATATATAAATCTTCCGAACTCTTTACCTGTGTTTCAGTGACCTTTCATTTAATATGGAGGAGTATAAACCAACACAAAACTGAACTACTGTTCTCTCGTTCTCTCTCTCTCTCTCTCCCTCTCTATCTATCTCATACTGTTAAGATACAAATATGCTGCTAGGATTAATTTGTATACATACTCTATATGTAATTTATAGCATACCCTATTTAATTCTGGTTGATATATCAACTTGATCAAATTCTTGTGATTAATCTTGTTGAATGACTAGCTTTGCTTTCCTACTTCTGAATTGATGTCACGGAAAGTATTTAGAATAATATCATTATTAAGGTCCACTTTTTTAAAATGTCTGAAATAAATATTGAATGATCAGGAAACAAGTTAACAAGTTAGAAAAATTATAAATTATGTATAAATCTACTATATAGTCATTAAGTTAATTCATACTAAAATGATTATCAATTTTCTGAGCCAGTGGTAAAGCACAGAAATAGTCCTTAATACCTGAAAGAAGAATCTCTCTTTCACAAATTTATATAGTTTTTCCAATGTAGCTCCAGTCAACATTTTAGCTCACTAAGAAAAAAAAAAATTCAAGTCATTGCTTTTTTTTTTTTTTTTTTTGCCTCCATTCCCTTGAGCTCAGTGCTGGCACTACAAATCCATGGCTTTGCAGGGGGAGACAGCATACAGCATAATGGTTAATGGTTATGCAAAAGAGACTCAGGTTTCAATGTTCCAGAATCAATCCTCTGCACTACCATAAGCTAGAGTTGATTAGGGCTCTAGTAAAAAAATAAAAATAATAAATAAATACATGGGTTCCAACAGCAGTTTTCTTTTTTTCTCCTTTTTATTTGATAAGACAGAAACTGAGAGGGAAGGGGGAGATAAAGGGACAGAAAGACCCACGTGCAGTCCTGCTTCACCACTTTTGAAGCCTTCCCCATGCAGGTGGGGGAGCATGGGCTCCAACCCAGGTCTTTGCATAAATCCTTGCAGTAGTAATACCTGTGCTTAAGCAGATGCGTCACAGCCCAGCCCTGTAGATATATTTTTTTAATTCGCATCTTATTTCCTGTCTAGGAGTTTTTGCTGATAAATTCAGTTGTCTTATTCAAATATAGAAAGTCTTTATGCGCATGACTTTTTTTAAACTAACAGTCATGACTTTTGAAAAATATTAATACATGTTTTCTAGAAAAAAAATAAATTTCTATCCTTCAAAATCTCATGAAAGTTGAAAGCTAAATTGAAGAGATCATGCTGGTATTGTGTTTGAAGGAATCTTATCTACATTAATCCTATTCTAAGCTCAATTTTTATTACAAAAAAAAATCTGTGTTCTTGGGAAGTAGACAAACAGTGTTAGAATTCTAAGTACATAGATCAATCCACTCTTTCCTTTATTATGGGTCAGTAATAAAAAACCATTAAGGGAATCCGGCGGCATCGCAGAAGTCAAGCACACGTGGCTTAAAGCGCAAGAGCTGGCATAAGGATCCTGGTTGGAGCCCCTGGCGCCCCACCTGCAGGGGAACCACTTCACAGGCGGTGGGTGAAGCAGGTCTGCAGATGTCTGTCTTTCTCTCCCCCTCTCTGTCTTCCCAGCCTCTCTCCATTTCTCTCTGTCCTATCCAGCAATGACGACAATAATAACTACAACAATAATGAAAAACAACAAGGGCAACAAAAGGGAAAATAAATAAATATATTTTTTAAAAAGAAAAATCATTAAAACACATGATCTTTTTTCACTTTAAATTTCAAAGTTTTAAGAAAAACATTACTCTCACAATTATGCAAATTTAAGAGGGCAAGTCCTGTCATAATATAGACTAGTCCTTTCATTTTACTGTTTGTCTTTATACCTTAAAATAGTAATTGAATTATTTCTATAAGTGGTTATTGTACTTAATTCTGTGAAGTGTTTTAGAGTTATCAGAGGCAGGAATTAAGGGTAAACATCTAAATCCTTTGGCTAGTAATGTAAGTCATGCCGTCTTGTAGAAATTCAGAAAGGAAAGCTAATTTCAATCAAGAAGAATTATCTTGAGAAATTTACATTATTTGAAACTTTTAAGCAGAGGAAAATAGATCATATGAGAACATTGCTTTAGAAAGAGATTTACTGACAGGGAAGATACCATGATCACTAGTTTTCTCAGGGTGAGGCTTACCCGTTGTACTATAGATGTATAGAGATGTTGTTCCAAATGTGGGCAACTTAACTGTGTAACTTGTTGTCATAGGGAACTGTGTTTAAACTCTTCTATATCAATAAAAAAAAGATATAAGAATTATATTAGAAATTAAAGAGAAGTATCATAATCTATGGAAAATAAATTGTCAAAATTATAGTATTAAATTTTTCTGTGACATTAGCTAACCCGCATTTAGTAATACAGATCTTCCTAAATTTATGAGGTTTAGTCTCCTCTTCCAAATATCACTGGTAGAAAATATCAAATTAAAAATTAATTTACAGGCTAGGAAGACAGCATAATGCAAAAAAAAAAAAAAAAAGACTTTCATGGCCAGAGGCAGCAAATTTCCCATGTCCCAGGTTCAATCCCCAGCATCATCATAAGCCAGAACTAATCAATGCTCTGGTAAATACTACTAGTACTGCTACTACTGCTATTACTACTACTACAAGTAATAATGTTTTTTAAATGCGAAAAGTACCAAAATACAATTTCTTCTTTGTTAAATGTTCTCAGAACACATTGCATTAATGTATAATTTTCCATAAATTGTCTAACACAGAGCCTATTTTATAATAAAGTGTTTGATGAAGGCCTCTCTCACAAGTGGGAGGTGGAATCTCAATATGGTTTTGATTTGCATTTCCCTACTGATGAGTGGATTGGAGGATTTCCATAGTGGTCACGAGCACCTTTTTTTTTTTTTTTTTTTAGAAACTGTCTATTCATGCTTTCTGCCCACTTTTTTTTATTATTACTAAATTGTTTTTTTTCTTGAGCTGTATGAGTTACATATATGTATTTGATATCAATTTCTTGTCAGATGTGTTATGTGCAAATATCTTCTGGTTGTTGGGTTGTCTGTTTATCCTTGTGGAATTTTCTTTTGATGTGTAGAAACTATTTAATTTGATGTAGTCCCATTTGTTTAATCTTGTTCTCATTTGTCTCGCTCATGGGATCAAGTCTCCAAATGCCTCTTTGATATTAATGTCATAAAGTGTTTTACCTATATGTTCATTTATTGAGCTAGTTTTTGGTGAGTGGTGATAAATGGTGGTCTAATTTCTTTTTTCTACATATGACTACTCAGCCATCTCAGCAAAATTTGTTGAAGAGATGTTCTTATCCCCATCAGACAGTTTTGACCACTTTGTTATATATTAGGACTTATACATGTATGGTTTTAGTTCTGGCCTTTCTATCATGTTCCATTGACCCATGTCTCCATTTTTGTTTCATACCCACACTGTCTTAATCACTACTGCTTTGTAGTATAAAATAAAGTTGGGGATTGTGATGCTTTCATATTTCTTTTTTGTCCTCAGGAGTTTTTTTTTTTTTTTTGGCTAAATGTGTTTTTTCTTTTAAGTTCTACAAAAATTTTTGAATAGTTCAGTTGCCTTGAAATATGTCATTGGGATTTTGATAGGGATTGCATTTAATTTGTAGATTCCTTTTGGCAGAATAGCCATATTAATGATATTTATTCTCCAATCCATGAACAAGGAATGTTCTTCCATTTCTCTGTGTCATCCTCTATTTATTTTAACAATGTCCTATAGTTTATATTGTAACTGTCTTTCACCTCTTTTGTAAGATTTATTTCCAAGTATTTTATCTTTTGAGGGTTCATTTGTAAATGGAGTTGCTTTTTTCAATTCCTTTTCCTCTGACTTATCATTTGTGTAAACAAAAGTCACAGATTTATGAGTATTGATTCTGTATTCTGCTGCATTTATGAATTTATCATAACATCTGAAAATAATTTGACTTCTTACCTTTTTTTTTTTTTTGCCTCCAGAGTTAATGCTGGGGCTCAGTGTCTGCATTACAAATCCACTGCTCCCAGAGGCCATTTTTTCCCATTGTGCTGCCCTTGTTATTGCCCTTGTTGTTTTCATTATTGTTGCCACTGATGTCACTGTTGTGGCATAGGACAGAGAGAAAATGAGAGAGGAGAAGAGACAGAGAAGGGAAGAGAAAGACACCTGCAGACTTGCTTCACCACTTGTGAAACAACTCCACTGCAGGTGAGGAGCCAGGAGCTTAAACTAGGATCCCTATGCCAGTCCTTGTGTTTTGCACCATGTTCGCTCAACCCACTGCGATACCGCCCAGCCCTTACGTCTTATTTTCTAATATAAATTCCTTTGATGTCTCTGTACGTCTTATTTTCTAATATAAATTCCTTTGATGTCTCTGTCTTGTCTTATTATACTGGTGAGGACTTCTAGCACTTTGTTGAAAAGGAGACTAGTTCCCTGTCTAGTTCCTGATGTTATGGGAAAAGCTTTCAGATTTCTCCCATTGAGTCTAATGTTAGCATGTGTTTATCATATATGTGTTGGGGGAATTTCTCTTCTACTTTGAAATTTATGAAGATCTTTATTACAAATGGGTATTAAATCTTGTTAAATTATTTTTTGCATCAATTGATATGGCAATGTGACTTTTAATCTTTCTGTTGATGTGGTGTTTTACAATGGTTGATTTGCTAATATTGAACCAGGAATAAATATCACTTAGTCTTAGTGGATTATTCTCTAAAATTGTTGTTGGGTTTGACTAGCTAAGATTTTGTTGAGGATCTGTGTATAAATGTTTGTCAGGATTATAGCTCTATAGTTTCTTTTTCTTTTTTCTTTTTTTTTTTTTATTTGCTAAAGTATTTTACTGTTTGGGGATAAGAGTGATACTATCTTCATAGAATCTGTTTGAGAGTGTTCCTTCCCCTTCTATATTATGGGTGAGTTTGAGGATACTAGGTATTAGTTCTTCTTTGAATATCATATAAAACTTATTAATATGGGCCTGGTGGTGGCACACCTGGTTGAATGCCCATGTTACAGTGTGCAAGGACCTGAGTTTGAGCCCCTGGCCCCCATCTGCAGGAAGAAAGCTTCACAAGTGGTGAAGCAGGGCTGCAGGTGTCTTTCTGTCTCTTTCCCTATCACTCCCTTCCCTCTTGATTTCTGGTTGTCTCTACCCAAATAAATAAATAAATAAATAAATAAAGTTAATTTAAAAAACTAATTAATATAACCATCTGGAACTGGGTTTTTGTTCTTGGGAAAAAAATCATTATTACTTCAATTTCTGCACTAGTAATTGAGCTATCCAGTCATTTACTCCCTTTTGTATCAAATCTGGCAGTTTGTATGATTCTAACAATGTATCCATTTAACACATGTGGCTGCCCAATTTTCTCAGCACCATTTGTTGAAAAGCCCTTCTTAACCCCACCAAAATGTTTTGGCCCCTTTGTCATATATTAGAACTGGACTGTTGATTCTATTCCATTGAACCAGTGTCCATTTTTATTCCAGTACCACACTGTTTTAATTACTATTGCTTTGTAGTATAAACTGAAGTTGGAGAGCTTAATAACTCCATTTATTTTTCCGTAATCCTCAGAAGTCCTTTGGCTATTCGTGTTTTTTGTGGTTCTATACAAATTTGGACTTGTTCTATTTTCTTGAAAAATGACATTGTGATGTTAATAGGGATTCCACTGAAACTGTAAATAGCTTTTGGTAAAATGGCCACTTTAAGAATGTTTATTTTTGTGATCCAGGAACAAGGAATCTTTTATTATCTCTTCTAGGTTATCCAATTTATTTCCATATTTGTGTCTATAATAGTCTTGTATGTCCTTTTGCATCTCTGCTTAATCAACTGTAATTTTACCTCTCTCATTTCTGATTAATTTTACTATTTCCCTTTCTCTTGTTGAATTTAGCTAGTGGTAAAATTATTTCATTTATCTTTTCCATAAACCACCTCTTTGCTTTATTAATCTTTCTGATGGTCTTTTTGCTTTCTACTTCATTGATTTAGACTCTGAGTTGAATATTTCTAGCCCCCTTTTGACTTTCAGATCTCTTTGTTGCTCCTTTGCTAGTTGCTTCAATTGGGTTGATAGAGGGTTTATTATCTATTAATATGGGCCTGCACTGCTACAAACTTCCCTCTCAGGCCTGCTTTCACATCATTCCATAATAGCCAGTTTGTTAATTTTTGTTGATATCAAGGTATGTTTTAATTTCTCTTTTGATTTTATCAGTGATTCCTGTGTTGTCCAGAAGCATAGTGTTTAGTATCCACACATTGGAGAAGTTATCTTTTTAAATCTTTTTGTAATTGCTTTCCAATTTCATATCAACATACTCCGAGAAAATTCTTTCTATGATTTCAATACTCATATATTTGTTAAGACTGTCTTTTTGACCAACACATGGTCAATTCCTGTAAATATACTGTGTGCACTTGAGAAGGATGCATGTTAATTTCTTTTGGGATGAAGCATTCCATATATATCCATTAGGCCCATCTTGTATATGTTTTCATTTAATACTATATTTTCCTATTGATTTTTTGTTCAGGTGATTTGTCTCTTTCTTTGAGTGATCTGTTACAATATCTTACATTATTCTGTTGCTTGCTGTCTATGTCTTCTTGAATTCAGTATTTACTTGCTTTATATATCCTGGTGCACCTGTGTTTGAAGGATAGATATAAATAATGGTCATGTCTCCTTGTTGGATTTATCCTTTAACCATTATGTAGTGCCCCTCTCTGTCTATGATTACTTTCTTTGCCTGAAAGTGTATTTTACCTGATAACAGAATAGTTGTTTATGGTTTTCTTTCCCTATGTTATTGGCTTAGAACATCTTGTTGTAATCTGTCATCTTGAGCTTCTGCTTTCCTTTGTATATGTGCTTCCTGAAGACATGGAATAAATGGATCATATTCTTTAATCCATTTAGCTTACTCTGTGCATTTTGACAGATCAATTCAGACCATTCATACTTAGTGATAACTATTCTTATTTTTTGATTTGAGGTTGTTTTAAATTATTGCTGTTTCTTTTCCCACTTGTTCTGTTACTTTGTGTGTTTGAGTTATTGTGATAATTTCCTTACTGATTACAACTGTCCCTTCTATGGGTCTCTATTCCATATTTTATACTGTGCTTACCAGAAGTGTTATATATCTAATTTATTATACCCAAGAAAGCACTTTAGTTGGTCTTTATTTGCTGACATTTGATAGTGCCAATTTGTCCATTAATTGTTTCCTCTTTCATAATACATTGCTCTTTTTTCCTGTTGTTATTATGTTCTTAGTTCAATCCTACTGCTAATCACCTTGCTTAGAATGTATATTCCTTTGTTTCTTCTTTCATTATAGACTCCATTCATTCATTTTTACAAGGCAGGATTGGTGGTGGTAAAATCCCTTTAGCTTTTGCATATTTAAGAAGACCTTTATTTCTCTCTTATATGAAGTACAGTTTTGCTGGGTAGAGTATCCATGGATGGCAATTCTTATCTTTTAGTACTTTGAATATACCATTCCACTCTTTTCTTGCCTCTAGAGTCTTTGATGAGAAATCCAATGAAAGCCTGATCATCCTCCCATTGAATATTGCTTATTTCTTTTCCCTAGAAAACTATAATACTTTGCTTTGTCCTTGAAGTTTTATAGATTTTACGTTATGCACCTTGGTGTCGGTCATTTGGAAAAAAATAATTTGAGTGTTTGCTCAGCTTCTTGAATGCCTATGTCCTGAAGATTTCCCCAGTGAAGAAAATTTTCTTCTATGGTTTTCTTGAATATGGTCTGCATTGCCTTTGCCCTGTCCTCTTCCTCAGGAATTTTTGTCACTCTCACACACAACCTTTTTATTAAGTCTATTTCACATAGAGTTGCTTCCTTTCCCCTAAACCTTTCTTCTTCATTATCTTTAAATTGATGTTGTGTTCATTATATCTTCTGGCCCAAATATATTCTCCCCTGCATGGTTGAACTACCTAAGCCTGTATTGCATTCAAAATGTCTTTCACAACTGGAAACTGTGAAGTTTTTCTTTAATGTTTTCTATGTCCATAGTAAACAATCTTTAAGGTCTTTCTTTCATGCTTCCTAACTCCTTATTGAACTTTGAAGTTCTTTCATATTTTATACCTCCATAATGAACTCAGTTTAGAGCTCTTTTTTGGTGTGTTTCTTAACATCTTAGTGAAAAGAATTTTTAACTCTTTAACATGATTTTCTATTTTACACTTAGGTTCTTGGGTAGCCCTCATAATGAATTTTCTAAAGTTTTTCTCTAGTAAGTTCTCTAGATAACATTTCCTGAAGTTTTTCTGTTTCATTTCTACCTGTCATTTTTTAATGTCTGTCATTTTGTGGGCTCTTGTTTTTGAAAATCTTCCTCAGCTCATTTAGCATGTTTTTTTTTTTACTGTGCTGCCAGCAGGTGGTGCTTTTATTATGACACTGGATTTTACGTTGTTTTTATATTAAGTGTCAGAGTGAGTTTCCTGTTATTTCTTGATAACTTTCTAAAACCTGTGTGCTATAGAGCCTCACTGTAGATTTTCAGCCTGTACCCATAACTCAGGGGGCTAGCTGTGTTGTGGCCACTTTCTTCTGTATATTGAAGAAATGTGGCTTGTTTCTCTCAGCTACCAGCTGCCAGCCAACAAGGATGTGTTTACCTTCCCATGTATCCATTTCAATGCAGGAACAGACCACACAGTGTCTCTGCCAGGTATTTTCCCTGGCAGTGTGGTGAATCCTTATCAGCAGTTCAGCACCTTGACTCTCCTAAGATCCTAGGTTACAAACCCAGAGGTTTCCCTCTCACAACTGACACTGTGTTCCTCTATATAGCTGCCAATATAACACTGCCAACTATTGGCACTCACAGTTTCTTCTGTGCCCTGCTTCTATGTCCTGCCTCTTTTAACTCCCTGGCCACATGTGTACAAGCATCCACCTGAGTTTAAAGTAATTCTTTGGATATAAGTTGTAGTTTGATGAGGTTTGCTATGTTTACTGGTTGTCAATTCTTACTGTTTGGAGGAGTGGCATTGTGTCCTTTCTTACTCCGTGGACATGTTTGCTGGAACGCTACCTATTAATTATTTAACAATAAAAATTAATAAGAAGAATCCATTATGACACGATATATACCACCAAAATGAATTTCTGACAAATTAAATTTTAGCATATAAACTATAAAGCTATAAAGCACTCACCAATATGTGTGTGGATAGTTTTCATGTATATAAAGCAATGCATGGAATGAACAAACCAGAAATGAATTTAAAAAAATAAAGAAGATAAAATACTCTCCATATCAAAACACACAAGCCAAGCTAAGAAGCAAACACATTCAAAGAAAATGTTTGACAAAATATTACAGAAAAATATTATTATTCTTTAAAAACTTGTATAGTAACAGTAGTTATACCTTAGCCACACAAAGTAAAAGAAAGTAGGGAATAATATAATTTACAGGAAAGTATCTTCAGGAGATTGGGTGATATATTTTTTTTTGCCTTCAGGGTTATTGCTGGGGTTCAGTGCCTGCACTACTAATAAGCTGCTCCTGGAGGCCATTTTCCCATTTTGTTACTGTTGCCATTGTTGTTGTTGTTGTTGTTGGATAGGACAGAGAGAAATCCAGAGAGGAGGAGAAGACGGCAGGGGGCAGGGGGGGGGAGGAGAAAGATAGACACTTGCAGACCTGCTTCACCACCCTTGAAGTGACACCCCTGCAGGTGGAGAGCCTGGGGCCTGAACCCGTATCCTTACAGCAGTCCCTGCACTTAGCACCATGTGCACTTAAATCGCTGTGCTATCATCCTGCCTCCCAAATATGTTTTAAAACTTTATTATTTGCAAATGTACAAAATAATTTGGTTTTATTTATTCATGGTGTAAATTTTAATTGTGCCTTTGTTCTGTAAAAATCAATTTAAGACAGACATGACACATTGTTTTGTCTTCTAGACATCAATCCAGGAAAAAAAAACTAACAGGAAATTAAATAGAAAAATGTGATAGAGATATAGATCAAAGCAAGTATTAGCAAAGCAAAACCCAGATAGCCATAGTGTGGGGAAATACAATACTACCAGGAAATTCTACCATGAATAAGAAAAAAATTTATGGCACATTAATAAAAAATAAATGCATAATACAAATATGACATGGTGCTAATTATGAATTATCAATGATTTTTACTAAGAATATATTCTGGAATTAACTCTGAAAGTAGGTATCTGAACTTTTTCCTTTTTTGCACTGTATTAATTTTTCCTATCATGTCTACATTTCACTTGAATGTTTTAAATGTACAAATACATTTTAAATATAAAGATGTTACTGGTACAATGGTTTAATCAAATGATTTGGTTGTTAAAGAAGCATCAGGTTTTTTGTTTCTTTGTTTCTTTCTTTTCTCTTGTTTTACTCTATTTATATTTAGCTGGGCATTAATCATATAACCATCCTCTTCCACATTTGTTTGGTGTGTATTTGCATGAGGACATTGGTTAGTGCCCAACCACCACATGGGGGCACCATACAAAAGGGGAAGCTTCATAAGAGGTGGAATAATGGCATCTCCTTTTCTTTGGCTATCTCTGTCTCTCTGGGTAGAAAAAAAAAAAAGTCTGCCAAAAATGGTAGAAAAATGCAGGCAAAGACACTGGTAGTAAATAAATATGCAAAAAAATTTGTCTATTTTAGCTAAGCCCTCAACAGGCAGCTTAGGGATTCTTCTTGAGGCTCATAGTATCATCTTTAAGAAAATAACTCACAAAGACATGCAGAGAAAACTTAGAGTAAAACTAAGGAAATAACACAATAAAACCAAGCGTAAAAAGCAATTCAAAGAAAGAAAGAAATATAGTTTCAAAAGTTCTCCCGAGATTTTTGGTTTACTGCTTCTCTCTATCTCTACTTTTAGGCCCTTGTCACAGGATCTAAGGATTTTGGAGTCCAAAGACGTTCAGGACATTCTTTCTCCGGAGTCCCATCCCTTTTCTTAAAATTTATACTTTGCACACTAAATAAAAGATTCAGAAATTGCACCCTTGAATTCATGTCCTATGAAAATTCCTTTTAATCGGAATGGTGATGAAGCACACATGGCCATGTGGGTCCCCCAAAACAGAATCACTCCTGCTTGGCGGCCAGGGACTCTAGTCCAGGGCCTTACTCAGTTAAGTGTGTGTTCTACCAGAACTGCTAAACTGCATCAATCCTATCTTCATTGTCTATATTCATCTATCAATGGCTACTAAAATTCTTTGATGGAATTTAACTGGGAACAAGCCAGTTCCCTTTGGTCTGAGACCTTTTCGAGAAACAAAATCAGCTTTTCAAAATATATATATATATAAAAAAGACTGCCTACAGAGTGGGAGATGCCATACATCAGACAAAAGGCTAATAACCAAATATATAAAGAGCTTACCAAACTCCAAACTCGCAGCAGCAACAACAACAAACAACTCCATCCAGCGGTGGAGAAAGGATATGAACCGAATATTCACCAAAGAAGACATGAAAAAGGACAACAGACATATGAAAAAAAAATGCTCTAAATTACTGATTATTAGGAAAGTGCAAATAAAGGCAACAATGAGATCCCACTCCACTCACACTTTGTGAGAATGTTATACATCAGAAAGGATAGCAACAATGAATGCTGAAAAGGTTGTGGGGGTAAAGGAACCCTTCTGCATTGCTGGTGGGAATATAAATCGGTCCAGCCCCCATGGAGAACTGTCTAGAGAACACTCAGAAGGCTAGAAATGAATATTCCCTATGAATTCGCAATATTTCTCCTGGGAATATATCCTAAGGAATCAAATGCTCTCATTCAAAGAGATCTGTGTATACCTATGCTCATAACAATACACTTTATATAGTCAAAACCTGGAAGCCACCTACATTTCCAACAGATGAGTGGCTAAGAAAGTTGTGGTATATATACACAATAGAATACTACTCAGATATTAAGAATGATAAATTCACCTTCTTCTCATCTTGGAATCATGTTAAGTAAAAGAAGCCAGAAAGAATAACATGAATATGGGATAATCTTACTCATGGGCAGAAGTTGAGAAAGAAGAACAGAAAAGGGAAACACAAAGTAGAACTTGGACTGGGTTTGGTGTATTGCACCAAAGTAAAGCACTCTGGGGAGGGGGAAGGGGAGGGGGAGGGGAGGGGGAGGGGAGGGGGAGGGGGGATGATGACAGGGCTTTCAGATCCTGGTGCATAGTGGTGGAGGAGGACCTAGGCAGAGGGTGAGAACTTTTTGCAAAAAACTGAGAATTTTTACCTATTTATCAACAATTGTATTTGTTTCCATCAGTTAATTTCCCTTCAATAGAATGTTAAAGAATTAATAATAAAAAAAAGATAAAAGTCCTACTTAAATGTATATTTTGAATGGAAAAAGAAAATTAAAAGTACAGTTTGACGATATATACCTTATTGACAAAATCTCTCACAGGAAGAAGAAAATCATGTTGGGTTATCGATGTGAGGAAACAACTAATAAAATGGAATTATGAAGTTATAAGATAATATTGACAAGTGCTGAAAGAAGGATTCAGAGAAGTAAAAAATAAAGAACACTAGAAGCACACATGAAAAAGCTGCTAGGTGGTTAAAGACACAGATATGGAATTTTGAGACACACTGAAAAGAAGAAATTTACATTGTTTTAGTTTGATTTCCAAAAAAACAACAGATCTGGGCTTATTTTATGAAAATAAAATGAAATTAACATCTTCAGGATAATTGAAAACGTTTGTAACAGCAGTTACAAAGAAATAGAAAGGGTCAATATGCACAAGAATAATAGAAGAGAAATGATTAAAGTGATATAAACTCATAAGGAAATATGAAATGTGCTATGATTGGATATAGCTATATAGTAAACATAATTATGATAGTTTTTCTCCTAGGAATAGAAAGTAGATTAGATATGTAGATAGATAGATGATAGATAGACTAATAGATGGTAAAATATAATTATGTTTTCAGGGTCAGCATAATAATATGCATCCAAAAAGTTGAGTGAGTGGTGACCTACCATGTTGAGCACAGTTGTAGCACACAAAGACCCAGATTCAAATCCCCTGTTCCCATTACAAGGGGGGTACCTTCACAAATAGTGAAGCAGCTCTGCAGGTCCCCCCCATCTTAATCTCTCCCTCCCCTCTCAATTTCTCTTTTTCCTATGAAATAAAAAGGGAAAAATGGCCACCAGGAGGTGAATTATGCATGCACTGAGCCCTAGTGATAAAGCTGTTGGTAATAATAACAACAATAATAGTAATAATAATAATAAACAGTCAACTATAATGACCTAGTAATCATATCATGTATTTTAGACTTAACATGAATGAAGTGGCAATAAAGGATGCTAAGACACATATAGAGAGGTCAAGAATTTCTGAAACATGAGAAACAAATCAAATATCTATTATATTGTGACAACTTCCATGGATTGTGAATTATTTACAATCAATAAAGTACTGGGTAAGGTTAATATCAGTTTATTATAGTAATATATATATTTAGTTATATATATATTAATAATATGTATTATATTTAGTAATATATATATTTCCAAGTGTACATTTAGTGACATTCACAACTTATAAATTGGCAAATATTGGTTTTTTACCCCTAACATATGGCTTACCAAGATTTTAGTGCTTATACCCCTTCTGAAAGTTCCCATTATACAATTTCTTTCCCACAATATAATCATACTTTCTATGTTGATCTGATGCTTACTTTATCATCAGATCAAAGAGTATCAGTTCCCCTTTTCCAAAACCACAGGCCTGGTCAGAGTGCCTAGCACTTACCTTCATTCAGAAGGAAGAAATAAAGAAAAACAAGGGAAATAAAAGAGGGACAGAGGGAGTAGGACGGTAGCGCAGCGAGTTAAGTGCATGTGAAGCAAAGTGCAAGGACCTGCGTAAGGATCCCAGTTCAAGCCCCTGGCTTCCCACCTGCAAGGGAGTCACTTCACAGGCTGTGAAGCAGGTCTGCAGTTGTCTCTTTTTCTCTCTCCCTCTCTGTCTTCCCCTCTTCTCCGTTTCTCTTAGTCCTATCCAACAACAACGACATCAATAACAATAGCAATAAAACAAGGGCAACAAAAGGGAATAAATTCATAAATAAATATTTTTAAATAAAAGGACAGAGAGAAAAAGGAAATTATGTGGATAATTCCTGACTGAGATTGTGATGAAAGGACCTAGGCAACTTCTTGAGGTAGAAGTTTGAGTTCAGTTCATCAAACTGAGAAGATTGCTATATTCTCATGAAAACGTGGTAATTTGGAATGTGCAGGTGTGTGGAGATGATAGTCAAAGGGTAAAGTAGGGAATTGTTCCTCAAATTGATGAATATTAAGAATGGGTAAGTTTATTTTAAATCAGACAATGATCTTCAATCTGAGGATGATATGGGCAATGCCTTCTCTCATCCAGACTTTGAAGGAAGCACGTGTTTGGTACTGGTTGCTAACAGAAGCAAGTTATTTATTTGTTTGTTTGTTTGTTTATTTATTTATAAAAAGGAAACACTGACAAAACCATAGGATAAGAGGGGTACAACTCCACACAATTCCCACCACCAGAACTCTGTATCTCATCCCATCCCCTGATAGCTTCCTATTCTTTAACCCTCAGGGAGTATGGACCCAAGGTCATTGTGGGATGCAGAAGGTGGAAGGTCTGGTTTCTGTAATTGCTTCCCTGCTGAACATGGGCATTGACAGGTCGATCCATACTCCCAGCCTGTCTCTCTATTTCCCTACTGGGGCAGAGTTCTGGGGAATCAGAGCTCCAGGATACATTGGTGGGGTCTTCTGTCCATGGAAGTCTGGCTAGCATCATGCTAGTATCTGGTGGTGGCTGAAAAGAGAGTTAACACATAAAGCCAAGCAAGTTGTTGACTAATCATGAACCTGACTAATCATGAACCTAAAGGCTGGAGTAGTGCAGATGAAGAGTTGAGGGGGTCTCCGTTCTGTAGATAGATAATTGGCATATTTTAGTTATATTCTAAAGGACCTGTGGCTGTAATAGTTTTTTTTTTAAATATTTATTTATTCCCTTTTGTTGCCCTTGTTGTTTTATTGTTGTAGTTATTATTGTGGTTGTTGATGTTGACGTTGTCGTTGTTGGATAGGACAGAGAGAAATAGAAGAGGTAAAGACAAAGAGGGGGAGAGAAAGACACCTGCAGACCTGCTTCACCGCTTGCAAAGTGACTCCCCTGCAGTTGGGGAGCCAGGGGCTGGACTTGGGATCCTTATGCCAGTCCTTCCTTGTGCTTTGTGCCGCCTGAGCTTAACCCGCTGAGCTACAACCCGACTCTCTCTCTCTCTCTCTTTCTGTTCCCACCCACTCCTCCAAGGTTATTGTATTGCCAGGGATCAGTGCCTACACAACTCCACCACATCCAATGTTCATTATTTTCT
This sequence comes from Erinaceus europaeus, assembly GCF_950295315.1. Lineage (NCBI taxonomy): Eukaryota > Metazoa > Chordata > Mammalia > Eulipotyphla > Erinaceidae > Erinaceus > Erinaceus europaeus. Next base: position 20,215,592 of record NC_080175.1, on the reverse strand, counting down.
TTTTTCTTTCTGTGTTTTGATAGACCATGAGATATAAGGATGGGGTGTGGAGAGATAGAAAAAATAGAGAGAGGAAAAAGGAGAAAGATATATAGAGAAGGAAAAGACAGCTTCATTGTAGCAGTATCACTACTTCATTGTTCAAAAAGCCTGTCCCATATAGGTGGGAAACAAGAGCTTAAACGTGGCTCTTGGCAGGTGATAATATATATGTTCTTCTGGACAAGATGACACATGGTTGCCCTCTCACTTTTTCTGTTTGATAAAGTTGCTCTGGCGTAGTAAAGCCCCAGTGAGAGCAAAGCAAAACAAACAAACAAACAAATAAAAAAAAAATCCCATCCTAAATAGTCATCATCTTAATTATTCCCAAGTACTTATCAGTATTTAAAATAATTGTCCAGAAAATTATTATCATTTGGAGTGGTTTCATTTCTATATGGAACAATCAATTGCTAATTTTGACATGAAGACAGTCTGTTTCTTGCCAACTATACTTAAAAATTAGAAAAAAAATTACCCGGAATTGCAGATGATGTATGCTTCAACAGGCCGGGGAGCATGTGTAGTTACAGTACTACTTATAAAGCAGCTTTCATTGACTGTGATTTCAACCCTCTAGAAAGCCATTCGCCTTTTCTAGCTAAACATATGTGGATTCCCCAAGGAGATGAAAAACATGTACTTACAAACAAGCCAATTTTCTGCTGGTTCCCACTGTTACAACTCCATGGAATTCCTAAGTGCCTAGAGGACCCTGATGAGTAATCACTTGCCCAGCAGGTGCTGCTGTTTCCCCTAAGAACACCAGTGTCCCCCTCCTCTGTGGGGTGTATAATTGTGAGAAGTGAAATACTCACTCTCTCCCTCTGACTCACACTCAGTGAGAGAAATGCTCACAAAATGTTTCTATGCCCTAAAGTATTTCAGAGGTTTCTGTACAACAATTCTTTCTTCTTTGGCTACTGCTGTTCTTTGTAACTTGAAATCTTTCGTTCCATTTTCATTTAGAAATAAGACATGCAGGGGATAAAACCAAGAGCATAGTCTAGTCATGGACTCCATACTGTTAGAGAATTATCCTTTCTCAGTCACAGAACAGCTTATCTCATGGGGACCTCTGAAACCTTCCTGAAATCAGATGTTGACATTTCCTATCAAAGATTGGGAAGCAGATATGATTTTCAGATGTGCACCGTCTTTATTCCAGCCAACCATTCTTTACCTCATCTCAACATTTAAGACACTGTCTTGTCATCTAGCTCTAGGTCTCCTAATTTGAGTTTCTTTACCTTGATTTTTTTCTATGTTATTTTAAGATTAGTTGGCTTGCTACTAATGAGGAGAACTAGTGAAATAAACCTTTTGCAAAGACTTCAACCTTGTCTGACCATGGCCAGATCACATTACTTCTTTTGATGCTATTCTATAGAAAAAGATAGATAGATGTAAGGATCCTCATTTTTCATTTGAAGCCAATTTGTTTATAACTTGTCATCACTTGGTCCACTGTTCAGTATTTTTCAGTTTATTCACAAGGGAAAACTTTTACCCATGCTATTACAAGCAAGAATCATAGGTAGCACATTGTAAAAAAGCTTAAGTTGTTAGAACAGAGACCACCATAGTAATCAACTTAAAGAAGTGTGATGTAAAAAATCACACAAGAGGAGAGTCAGGCAGTAGTGCAGCAGGCTAAGCACACATGATGCAAAGTGCAAGGACCAGCGTAAGGATGCGGGTTTGAGCCCCCTGGCTCCCCACCTGCAAGGGAGTCACTTCACAGGGGGTGAAGCAAATCTGCAGGTATCTATCTTTCTCTCCCCCTCTCTGTCTTCCCCTCTTCTCTCCATTTCTCTCTGTCCTATACAACAACGATGACAATACTAATAACTCCAACAACAGTAAAAAATAAAGGCAACAAAAGGGAATAAAAAATATTTTTAAAAATCACACAAGGTAAACAATAGAACCATGTCTTTTCATATTATTAGAAATTGGTGAGCAGGAGGTGTGGTCATTACAAGTGAGAAAATTATAGTTTCATAATACAAATAATTTTCATTGATTCAAATTCCATTGGTGGGTTCTCATCACTAGTAATTAATTTTGTATGATATGAAGCATAACTTTAACTGGAAATCCATTAAAAATAAGATAATGACACACAGACAAATGCTCCTGCATTGACTTGTCCTTTATAAGTCAGGGCTTTGAAAAAAGGGGCCAAATTTTACTATAAGAAGTAACTTTAACTTAAGTTTAAGATTTTTATTTATTTTATTTATAATTTTTAATAAGGAGGTCAATGGTTTACAGTAATCACTGACACATGAGTACAATTTCAATATGCACCAGAGCCCCCATAGTGCTCTTTTGACCCCTCCTTTGTCCTTACCTCAAGTTCTTTGCTCACTTTTATAAAATATTATATGAGTTCAAGTATTGTCCTCTACCATCTTGCTGCTTCAGAAAAGACAGAGGAAAATGTTTATTTAGCTAGTCAGTTGAAGCTGGACTTTAAATTTTCTTATTGAGGGATTAATGTTTTACAGTAGATAGTTATTGGTACATGTGTAAAATATCTCAGTCTTATTGAAAACACTCTTACTCTCAGCCTTCCTCCTTCACCATCATGCACCAGGATCTGAAAGTCCCCCATACCCAGAATCCTTTGGTTTGATGCAATGCACCAAGCCCAGTCCAAGTTCTGCTTTGTGTTTCACTTTTCTGTTCCTATTTCTCAATTTCAGTCAATGAGTGAAATCATCTCATAAAGCATCCTTCTCTTTCTGGCTGATCTTACTTAACATGATTCCTTCAAGCTCCACAGAAGATAAGGTGAAGAAGGTGAATTCATTATCTTAATAGTTGTGTAGTACTCCACTATGTATATATATTCTACAACTTTCTCAGCCACTCATCTATTGTTAGAAACCTAAGTTGCTTATAGGTTTCAGCTACTACAAATTGTACTACAATGAACATAGCTATACACAGATCTTTCTGCATGGGTATTTGTGATTCCTTAGGATATATTCCCAGGAGAGGAATTGAAGCTGGGCTTTCACTACTCTGGACTGATGTTTTTGACATTGAAAGATATCACAGCACGGAGGCTTTCATGCAGAGGCATAGTGGTCCCATGTAGTGTACTGAACCAAGAAAGTGCTTGTCAAAGCAAGTTACCACCCAGGTAAGCTATCTTACTGGACCTGAAAAATATTTTAATAAGTTCTTGAGTTAGAAGTCCACTAAGTCACTAATAACTTTCAAGACACTATTGGACTGAAATCAACTATGTAATTAGCCCAGAACACTTCTAATTTCCTTATCCTAAGATACTCACTTCTAATGGTCAGAGATGATTTAACTTTTCAAGAACGAGAAGAGATTTTTTGTATGGTGAAACTGAGACTTCATATATATGAAAAATATGGGACAACTTTTTCCTTACAAAGAGAGAGAGAGAGGGAGAGAAAGAGAGAGAGAGAGAGAGGCTACAGCTCTGAAGCTTCTCCCACTGTGGAGGGAACAGGGATCAGACATGGGTTACATGCATGCCAAAGGAGCAATATTATATTTTTTGTAAGTAATGTAAATACAATTTTCTTGTGTATAGGGAAGCATTGTACCACCCTGATTTTTACATAGCTGTTACAATTTTTCCCTTTCATTACTCATTCCGTTTTGAAATATCACTGTTTTCTTACATAAGTAAATGTAGAATATAAAACATTTTTATTTATTTACCAGGCCACACCTATTCATTTTTATAAATAGTTATAATACCATTAATGTTTGCTTTATATATTTTATATCAGTATGGATGAAAGAAATAGCTAAAACCATCAAAAACATAAATTATCTTTATAATTTATTTTTTTACTCATTTCAATTTACATCAGTATCTTCTTAACCTTATATTAAGTTTCCTGAAATCAGATATCATGTCTTAGATAGAAAGAATCTGACCACGAATAAAGATCTTCTTCATATTTTGGCCAATGGAGGTGCTAATTCATGGAGAGAATCTTTTATGCACTCAGTAGAGAAAATTCTCCATAAAGATTGATATATTAAGGCTCCTAGGTAGCCTATAGGATCTTTTAGTTCATAACACTCAGGAATCATCTAAGGAGCCATTTAAAGGTTAAAAGCTCATTGCAGGAAGAAGATTCTACAAGTGTAAACAAGCAAGGCAGTACTAGCTCTTTAGAGAAGCAATTTTGATCCTGGATTTTACTCTAAGTAAACACATTGAAGTCAAGATGCATACGTATTTTTGTAGTCCAGTATTCAGTATAGTGACTGATAAAAAGATAACAGTTACCAAAATAATATCAACATGTAAACTTCAATCAGACTTGTCTAATTATTTAGTTCTCAGTTTTTTATGCTAAATTAGATATTATTCTTTTTTTTAATAACCCAGGTGCAATTAGAGAGAAAGAGATATTGTAACCTTCATTTATTAGTTTTTAAATAAATACCAAAACTACAAGGGGATAACAGCTCATCTCTGTAGAAATAACTTTAATCAATGACAAGAAATAGCAAGTGTTCGTGAGGTTGCAGGAAAAAACAAACCCTTTTATATTTGCTAGTGAGATTGTTCATCAGTTCAGCCTCAAAGGAAAATGGTAGATATTCCTTATAAAACTAAAAATTAAATTCCTATGTAGTCCAGAAATACCACCCTAAGTATTTATCTGAATGAATGTGAAAACACTATTTCAAAAATGATATATTTACTTCTATGTTTATAGCAGCACTATTCACAACATCTAAGACATTAAGGCAATCTAAATATTTGTGAATGGGTGAATGGATAAAAAAAAGTTGTAGTCTATATATTCAAGGAGATGCTACTACCCAGCTATTGACATTTGTAACAACATGGATGTAATTTGAGCTGATTATGCTAGGTGAAATTAATGAGAAGTGAAGGATAACTACTGGCTGTGTTTTCTTATATGTAGATACAAATAACCAAAGCAAATGAGCTAATAAACCACAGCAAAAGGAAATCTTAGACTCTTCTGGAAACAATGGTTGTCTTGGTTCTTCTTCTTCTAGCGTTTGCCCTTCTTCCGTAGCCAGTCAACAGCATCAGGTTGAGCCTGATGTAAAGTTTCGAGACCTCCTTTGAATCTGGAGAGGTGGCAGTCATTGACTATGTGGGTCATAGTCTGTCTGGAGCTGCAGGGGCAGTTCGGGTTGTCTCTGGCTCCCCAGCAATGGAACATAGCGGCGCACCAGCCATGGCCTGTTCGATAGCGATTGAGGAGGGCCCAATCATAACGTGCTAGGTTTTGAAACCAAAGAAAGACCCAACACTGGCCACCAGCTATAGACCAATTTCTCTCCTCTCCGTGTGTTACAAACTCCTTGAGAGGCTGCTTCTGTCACGTATTTCTCATCTTACAGAGAAATTCCTATCACCCGCCCAAGCTGGTTTCCACCCAGGAAGATCTACCAGCGAACAAGCCCTGGCCCTCTCAATTTACATTGAAAATGGACTCCAGAGGAATTTAAAGACGGGTGCTGTCTTTGTTGATCTCACAGCAGCCTATGACACGGTCTGGCACCATGGTCTCCTAGTCAAGATCTCAAGATGCCTGCCTCCATGGGTGGCCAACACTATATCGTTTCTTCTCCAAAACAGAAGATTCCGGGTGCATCTGGGTGACAAGTCTAGCAGATGGAGACCTGTCTCAAGTGGCCTCCCCCAGGGCTCTGTTCTGGCTCCTACGCTATTTAATATTTACATCAATGACCTCCCAGAAACTTCTTCAAGGAAGTTCATCTATGCCGATGACATCTGCTATGCAACTCAGGCATCCAAGTTAGTTGTCTTGGTGAAAACAATAGGATGCAAAGATAAAGGGTAGAGATTAGTCGGATAATCCTGGAGCTCAGCTTCCCCAGAGACCCATTCTACTAGGGAAAGAGAGAGGCAGACTGGGAGTATGGACCGACCAGTCAACGCCCATGTTCAGCGAGGAAGCAATTACAGAAGCCAGACCTTCTACCTTCTGCAACCCTCAATGACCCTGGGTCCATGCTCCCAGAGGGATAGAGAATGGGAAAGCTATCGGGGGAGGGGGTGGGATATGGAGATTGGGCGGTGGGAATTGTGTGGAGTTGTACCCCTCCTACCCTATGGTTTTGTTAATTAATCCTTTCTTAAATAAAAAAACATAATAAATTAAAAAAAAAAAAAGAAATAGTGCTAGAAGTTTTGTGTTTCCTGAGATGAAACTTATATGCATATAGAAATGTCAAGTTGTACTGCCAAAAGGTATACATGATTGCAAGTCAATGGTAAATCAATATACTTTTAATTTAAAAAATTCATATAAGTTGTTTTGGCATGCTTTAGAAGTAATTCTCTGAAATTATGCACTCAAGAAAGTAGATAAGACTCATGGATAAAAATAGCCAGCCATTCTCTGTGTTCCACAACTTGATCTGCATACCTTATTAATAATTGATGAGGCATTTAATTTTCTCCAGGTTTTCTGTACTAATCACTGCCTTAGGGTTATCACAGACAATTAGAAATAACCATGAAGGCAATAGAACTCTCTCCCTTCATCTTCTTGTGGTTATCAGGGTATTATGATGATAATTTAGATGATGCTATAGTTTTTTAGATAAATCTAAAAGTCAGCATCATGATAATTCTTTTTTCTCTTTCCTTCTTTCTTTCTTGTTTTTAAGAGAGTACTGCTCAGATCTGGCTCATGTCGGTACAGAGGAGGACTGAACCTGGATTTTGGAGCCTCTGACATAAGAGTCTCTGCATAACCATTATGCCATTCCCCCAAGTCTACCCCCACCCAAGTCTGTGTCTTAATGTCTAAAAGAAAATTAGAGAATTTTAGCTGCTGTGGATTCTGATTTCATAAAATGTGAACTAAATAGTGACAAATGATCATATCTTTAGAATATCCTATCCATCCTTCCTATACAAAGGGGTTGATATGACTCCTGTTCCTCAAAACTTTGATTTTGGGAGTCATGCGGTAGCACAGCAGGTTAAGTGCACATGGCGTGAAGCACAAGGACCTGAGAAAGGATCCCAGTTCGAGCTCCCTACCTGCAGGGGAGTCACTTAACAAGCGGTGAAGCAGGTCTGCAGGTGTCTCTCTTTCTCTCCCCCTCTATGTCTTCCCCTCCTCTCTCCATTTCTATCGATTTCTAACTACAACAATAAAACAACAAGGGCAACAAAAGGGAATAAATAAATAAATATTAAAAAATAATAATTAAAATGTTGATTTTAATTATTAATTTTAGAATAATTGTTTATTTCTTTGTAAAATACATTTATTTCATTCTAATAATTTCACTTTTTTATTCAATGGAAAAAACTTTTTATTTTCACTTCCAGCCAACATTTGGCAATGTAACCTATAAGTATTATTTATTATGCTAACTGGTACTGCTATGGATTTGGACATATATGGAAACATTAAAAGCAACTGAAGTAAATATAATGCATTTGAATTCAAAATGTATTATTAACTTAGGATAAAAACAATGAGTTGACCTATAGTTGCAGCTGCTACCATGCCACTAACCTGACATCCCTGGGCTGAGAACCTCACCAGTGTGTCCTGGAACCCCACTTCTCCAGAGCACTGCCTCAGTAGGGAAAGACAGAAACAGGCAGGAAGTATGGATAGACCTGCTAATACCCATGTCCAGCAGAGAAGAAATTACAGAAGCCAGACCTCCCACCTTCTGCACCCCATAATGATCCTGCATCCATGCTCCCAGAGGGATAGAGAGTGGGAAAGCTATCAGAGGAGAGGGTAGGATATGGAGATTGGGTGGTGGGAATTGTGTGGAGTTGTACCCCTCCTACCCTATGGTTTTGTTAATTAATCCTTTCTTAAATAAAAATAAATAAATAAATAAGTTATCTTATTTATCCTTTCCCTTTGTCTGGAGTGGAAATTTACAGCTGTTTAAGAGTGTATGTTCAATTAAGAGCTCATCTTTAGTTCCTATCTGACTAAACAGCATGATGGATTTCTTGTATGTTTATATATTTTTAATATTTTATTATTTTATTTTAATGAGAGAGAGGGAAAGACAAGGGAGATAGAATATGTCTATGTAGAGGAAGGGAGAGAAAGAGAGAGATACCAGAGCATTGGTCATCCCTACTTTAAGGTAGTGCTGGGGATTGAACATGGATCTCAGAGACTCAGTCATGACCAAGGACTTTTCCTTTCATGCAACATCTTTTGTCCTAGCCTATATGTTAACCCATTTATCTACCCATTCCTCTAAGTTTTTTATTAGGATAGAGTTTATTTTAGCTTGTAGTAGATTTTGGATGCTCAAGGAAATTAAAAAATAGTAGGAAATCCTAAAACTTCTGCAGAGACTAAAACTTGCTTATACAGCTAAAGCACCAGAACATTAAGTGAGAGAATAGCAGTGCTACAACCACTGTAAACAATCTAAAAGGAGACACGACAATGTAAATATATTAGTGCACTATTAATTCATTCTCTGTGTAGTTTTTCTGACTTTGTTCTATCCCATGCTGGTTAGCTCATTCAAAATTAACAGAGAATCTCAAGGAGAGTAGTTAAATATAATTCACATCAAAAACACATGTGACTTTATCAATAATGAGAGCTTCATTGCTTTTATTTTATTGTCTGGCAGGTAATCATTAATATTAAGCCCTTGATAAAATGAAACTCAAGGTAATTTATCTTGGGCTACATCTCACATATAGGAGGAATGACTCATGAATATTAATAGAACTCAAGCATTGGGGATAAAAATACAGTATTAATGGGAAGATTACAATGATTAAGTTGAAGCCAACCCTTCTATATCAATAGTCACTCACAGACTTATTGGCAAAACTAATGATAAAATTATAACAATCATGAATATACTATATCAGGATTTAAGTCTTGGGGCAGAAACCTGAGACTTGATTTTTAAAAGAAAGGTAGGGTGATTTCCTACTTTAGTTTATCTCATTTTAAAAGCTCAGTAACTTCTCACACCCCCTTGCCCACAAATTATTTGTAGAGATATAGATGTTAATTAGCTTGCACTGTGTATAGGTATGTCAAGGGTCTGCATTATATGTCTTGAGATAAATATTATTGTTTTTAAATTTAAATAAAAGTAATTACAAAACAAGACAACTTCATTCCACTAAAGAGTAATCTTTCTTTCTTTCTTTTTTTTTTTTTTTTTTTTTTACCAGAGCACTGCTCAGCTCTGGCTTATGGTGGTGCAGGGGTTTGAACCTGGGACTTTGGAGCCTCAGGCGTGGAAGTCTGTTTGCATAACCATTATGCTATCTACCCCCTAAGAGTAATTCTTCAAAGCAACAACACTTAATACAGCTGAAGGGGGGCAGGAGTAGATAGCATAATGGTTATTCAAACATGCTTTCATGCCTGAGGCTCCAGGTTCAATCCACCGCACCACCATAAGCCAGAGCTGAACAAGTACTCTGGTAAAAAAAAAAAAAAAAAAAAGACAGCTGAAGGGTAGTTGTTTATACCATACATTAGAGTAATACCTCCTCAAGATTTAGTTGTATATCTTTTTGTTACCCTATATATGGTTGTTTTTTTACCTTCTCCTCAATTTTCCCTGCCATTGGTATTATATTAATCTTTGATTCTTTCCCAGTAAAGACACTGTTACTTGGTACTTGGAGTACTTTGGATGCTGCAAGCTTTGAAAGACCATGTATAATAAGGAAGAGATAATACTTGGCACATTATCTTAAGAATTTCAGACACTCCCACACTAAAATTCTAATAAATCACTGCACTGCTGGGGTTGAAATCATCATTCATAGAGGCAAAGAGTCAAAGTTATCTTCATAACTGAGTCTCACAAATAATTGGTAACCTTAACTGACTGATAATTAAATATATGATTACAAGAGATATTGACACCAGCAAAGGAAAGGAACCATGAGGAAAAAAAAAAGTTAGCAGAAACTGATGATTTAGTTAGAATATTTGAGAGAAAACACTGCCTGCTACATAATATTTTGCTCTTCTTCTCATACTTCCTCTGAAATTGGCTGACAGCATATGATTTTTAAATTGCATGGGTATGTACTTTCACTCTTCATAGTGAATAAATTAAAAGTCACCACTACATACATATACATACATATACATATATTGCAACCCTGTTAGATCTGTTGTAATGTTTCTTAAGCATATTATTTGCACATTTGATTATAAATTATCAATAAGGAACATCTGAATTGATTTTCTTCAGCATGAATAAGACAGGTAAGGGGTATATTTTTAATTATAGTGACATGTACCCGCTATATTAAGCACCCAAGAGCAGTATAATTTCATAATTCCATGTGATAAAGGGAATGTGGGAATAACTGCTCTTTTCCTATTAATAATTTATATTTCCATAAGGAAGATAGATTGAGAATCTTATCTGGAGGTTACACTTTTAAATAGTCAGATTAAAGGCAGTTATAAAATAGCTTTTGAAGTTTAGATGTAATTGGAGCTCTGTCACAGCCTATTTCCATCATAATAGGATCTTAGAAGTGAGCACAAGGGAAAAACAGTGATTCAGTCCTTGACACAATGTGAAATTGTTCTCTATAGTAATATGTGGAAGGTTTTGTCCAGGCTGAGAAGACATGAGACCTTATGGCCTCATTATTTTTAACTTGAAAACCATTTCCTAATAGTTGTGCAAACTGTTCTACCACATTTTTTCTCTTTCATTAAAAACTAAAAAGAAATCACTATTACAGGAAGCTAAGCATGAAGGGAAATTGGCACAGAGGTCCTGACTACATAGCAAGGCAGCACCTGAGAAGCAGAAATGCTTTCCTAATCTTGGCTCAGTTGTATCTTGTAGAATAAGTATTGTCTGCAAATAGAGTTAGAACAATGAGAGGTAACTTGAGAAACCCAAAGAGGAGTTTATTATAGTCATATGAAAGGTTCTGCATTTACATTGGAATTAAAAGAATGTGTACTGCTCCATGCGCTTTTACCTGTGAAAAGATGATTTCCCTGAAGAAGGAAATGGAATTGTTGTCAGGTTCTCCATTGTGCTTTTTTCATATTATCTCAGACATGACTTAGATTCACTCCACCAAATTAATCACAATTAACTGCATGGAAAATTAGATCATGTTTTGCCCACCCCGACTCCATTGCTACACATTAAATGAAGAAAAGAGAATTTCTTAGACAAATGATGTTGAAAAAATTGGGTTGAAACAAAAAAGAAAAGAAAGAAAGAAAGATGATGACTGTATCTCAACAGGCATGAAAGTAAATTGCAAATAGATAAAAGATTTGGATGTTAGGCCAAAAGACATCAAATATTTGGAAGAAAAGATTGACAGAAATCTGACTAAATTTGTGGTAGGGCACCAAAGTAAAAACCCTGGATTGAGGGTGAGGGTGGATGTTCAGCTTCATGGGGGAGAGGGGGATGGGATGGAACACAGTCTTTTGGTGGTGGGAATGGTGTTTATGTATACTCCTATTAATTTTTAGTCATATAAATCACTAAGTAATATGAGAGGAGGAAAAACTGATTGAATGTCTCAAACTTTTTAAAGCACAGACTGAATCTTTTTAATATATAGGCTGAGTCTTTGATATGTTGACTCTCTTAAAAGCTTAGTCCAGGGAGAACAGAAGCAACCAGTGGTATAGCTATATATAAATAATGTCAAGGGACATAAAATATGGTAATGATGTGTATGATACAGCAAATTCTAACAAAGGGATTTTTCAAAGTTAACCCAATTGCCAAACAGTGTGATTATAGCAGTAACTAGCTATTGTCTTCTTAAACCCTAAGACAGCAGGAACCTCCCACTTCCACTATAGAGCCTATATTTACACCAGTCCTAGAACCTCTGGGGTGGGGCTCACTGTCCTGCATGCTTCTCTCAAGTCATACCAAATGATATTGCACCCACAGATCCCAACCTAATCAATGCAATGAGTACCACCTCAGCATGCTTCACTTCAGACTGTGTCCAGAGACTTCAGTTAAGGAATGCCAACCCTTCACCCTCATTACTTGGGTGAGACCTTTCCTTTCATGGTATTATCTAATTCCATTCCAGGAGGTTCACTTCCTTAAAAAATCCCAAAGCCTAGATATAGACCAGGTCCCATAAGCTAGAGCACATGTCCACATGCATCCATAAATTAGGGCAAAATATATACCTGAAAGCAAAAATACACAATAGTCTGTAGTGAGTCAATATAAAGTTCATAATGAAATGGTGTCTACTTAGAATTAGATACCCTCCTCATCTACTTCCTATTACAGTTCTCTCACTCACTCCAAAGCTAACCTTCTCAAAGCAAGGACTGCAAAAGCTGAATAAGGGCAAGAGACTGGCATACTTAAAAAATGATTGTATCTGGCCATTCCATCAGCTGGGGCCCCAATCAGGGGATCCTGAGATTCCCAAACAGACTTGATTGGCCTAGATCTCGAATAAATCTCTCTCTCCATTGTTACCGGTCATTTCTATCAGGAACAAGAAAATAGACCCCTTTGTGGGCCCCCTTAGGACATTGCCCTCAACTTGGATCAACAATGGTAAAGAATGTCCCATCCTCCAAAGAGAGGATGGACAACATACTCTATGCTACATCTGAGGAAGATGTTCGGTCAGTATTGAGCAGTTTGGAATGTTCCTACTCATGACCACAGAATGTGAGGTCAGACCTAGAGGGATGCAGAGGTCACATAGGCTCCTAAGCTGAATATTGGCCCCAGATCACCAAATCGATGGGGTTTACAGTCAACAATATTTATACCCTTTCCCATATTAGGGAGCTACCCTCTTTCCTCATCCAGATTTCTGGTCCTTTTTCCAGCCATGATATCATCTCCACAGACAGTAACTTGGATCCACCTGCATATCAGATTTCAGGCTCAGGGGCAAAAAGAAAAAGTTTGTTTGGCTTTGTATGTTAACTCTCTTTTCAGCCACAAGATTCCAGATGCTAGCAGGATGCAACCAGACTTCCCTGGACAGACAACCCCACTAATGTGTCCTGGAGCTCCGATTCCCCAGAATGTTGTCGCACTAGGGGGAGAGAGAGACAGGCTGGGAGTATGGATCGACCTGTCAAAGCCCATGTTCAGTGGGGAAGCAATTACAGAAGCCAGACCTTCCACCTTCTGCATCCCACAATGACCTTGGGTCCACACTCCCAGAGTGTTAAAGAATAGGAAAACTATCAGAGGAAGGGGTAGGACACAGAGTTCTAGTGGTGGGAATTGTGTGGAGTTGTATCCCTCTTATCCTATGGTTTTGTCAGTGTTTCCTTTTTATAAATAAAAAAAATTTTTAAAAAGAAATACTACTTTTTGTGAGAGTGTCATACATTAGAAAGGACAGTAACAGCAAATTTTGGAGATGATGTGGGGAAAAGGGAACATTTCTGCACTGCTGCTGGGAATGCAAAGAGGTCCAATCCCTATGCGAAATAGTCTTAAGGTTGCTCAGAATTCTAGAAATAGGAACTACCTTATGACTTGGAAATTTTTCTCCTTTGAATATTAAAGAAAAAAAGCAAATACACCAATACAAAGGGATCTATATGCTCCTATGTTAATAAAAGCACAATTTTAAATATCAGAAACTTGGAAGCAACAACAGGTAAATGATTAAGAAATTTGTATATGCACAATGGAATATTACTCAACTATTAAAAATGATATTTCCTATGCCTCATCTTGAATAAAGCTTAAAGAAATCATGTTTAGTGAGTTATACCACAAAAGAAGGGCGGATACTGGATGATCTCATTCATAGGTGGAACTTAAGACAGAAAGGAAAAGCACAAAACAAAATTTACACTGAGTGTGATATGTTACACTAAAGCCAAGGATTCTTGAGAAAATGAGAAGGGAGGACTTTGGTGGGAGAGAACTTAGTGGTCCTGGTGTATGAGAAAATTACTCGTTAGATATGAGAGTGCTTTACAGATACCTATCACAGAAAAGTGAGAGATCATACCCATATCTCACCAACTGTACTGTATTTATTATACAGTACAGGTGTCTTTTCTCTCTCCATTTGAATGAAAAAAAAACACATGAACAGTTAAATTGCATGTATGTGAAGGCTGAGCTCTACAAACCATTAACAAAACAACACTGTGTGTGTGTTCAATCAAAGGTAAGAACAATAAATGAATTCACCTTATTTGACATTAACAAGACTATTTGGAGGCTGAATTTGCCCTAAAGTAAAATTAAGTGATTTCTCCCCCAAGTCTGTACATATGTGTTTTCACAGTTTTACTTGTTTATTAACTGTCACTCAGAAGGTAACAGGGTAATCAAAATTCGTGAAACCTGGACAGGTGTGTTCTCTTGCAACAAAGCCATGAACTGGGGCATGGGGTGGGGTGGGAGAGGAAATTATTAGGTATTTGGTACAATGCAGGATGGAGGAGGATTTAAATTGGTTGAATTGGTATACAGGCACCTATAATAGTGAGAAAAAATTGTACTCAAGGGCATCTGGTGGTAGTGCAGTGGGTTAAGGGCACATGGCACGAACCGCAAGAACCAGCGTAAAGATCCCAGTTCCCACCCCTGACCCCCACTTGCAGGGGGGTTGCTTCACAAATGGTGAAGCAGGTCTGCAGGTGTCTATCTTTCTCTTCCCCTCTGTCTCTCTTCCCCTCCTTTCTCCATTTTTCTATGTCCTATCCAACAACAATGATATCAATAACAACAATAATAAGAAGAAAAATAATTAAAAAAAAAACAAGGGCATCAAAAAGGGTAAAAATAGTCTTGAGGAGCAGCAGTGGATTCAGGGTGCAGGCACTGTGCCCCAGCAATAACCCCAGAGGCAATGAAAAATTGTACTCATGTGACAATTGTCCTTTAATTCATTATTTCCTTAGCAAAATGACAAAAAATGGCTATCTCAAGGAATTTCATATTATCAGAAGGATATCAACAATAAATGTTGGAGAGGATGTCGGGGGTAAAGGAACACTCCTGCCCTGCTGATGGGAATGTAATTTGGTCCAATCCCTGTTGGAGAGCAGTCTGGAAGACTCCCAGAAGTCTAGAAATGAAATTACTCTATGGTTTGCAATTCTTCTCCTGGGAATATATCCTACAGAATCAAACACACTAATAAATCCAAAGAGATCTGTGTACACCTATGCATGAGCATAGCATATAATTTGTAATAGCCCAAATTTGGAATCAACCAAATAGTCCAACATCAGATGAGTGGCTTGGCAAGTTATGGTATAGATATAAAATGGAATACTACTCAGCTACTAAGAATGATTAATTCATCTTCTTCATTTCATCTTGAATGGAGCTTGAAGGAATCACGTTAAGAGAGAGAAACCAAAAAAAAGAAGAAGAAACATAGGATGATCTCACTTATGGACAGAAATTGAAAAATAAGAACAGAAAAGGGAAACGCAAAGTGGACCTTGGACTGGGTTTGGTCTATTGCTCCAAAGCAAGGGATTTTCTGTTTGAAAGGCAGTTTTCAGATCCTGTATGATGGTGGAGAATGACCATGGCTGGGAGGAAGAGTGGCAGAAAACTGAGAAGTCCTACACGTAGTCCACAACTGTATTTACTCTAAACCACTAATCTCCCCAATTAAAAAATTATCTCAAGGAAAGTACTAGAGATAATTAAATAATTTTTATGCAGACGTCTTAAACTTTTGTGTAGCTTTAGTTGAGGTATGAAAGTCCCATAGGCATGCAGAGTCATATATTAGCAATAGTAAAGTATCATTCTATCTGTAGATGGTATGTCTGGTGAGCTATTATCTTTTCACTTATCGAGATTGTACATTTGGGATGGAGCTGGAGTATTAGAATAATGAATGGATGGTGATATGCTAGTAGCTCTTTTTATGTACTTACTAATCTAACCTCTTTCACCATGAAAAAATGTTAGACAATGGACTAGAAGATAGCTCATTGAGTAGGATGTCTGCTTTGCTACTAGTGAGGTCCAAGTTTGACTCCTGACACCACATATGAACAGAGTAGCATCCACCCCATCTCATTTTATTTCTCTATCTGAAATATAAATGGTTAAAGTTTAAAAAGTGATCCAGGAGCAATGTGCAAAGCCCTGAAATAATATCTCAAGTGGCAAATCTACATATTTAATATAATTTATTTTTAGATTCATAATTTATAACTAGATAAATAAGAAGAGTAAAATTTATGGTCATCAGACATGAAAATAAATTAAAGTCTTGACATAATTGAGGAAGACTTGTGCTATATGATTTCAGTCTGTAGTGTGAGTAAAGGTGACACCATTCCTCTTCCACTCAGCTCTACTTCATTGCTTCTTCTTTTTCTATTCAAGAACAAAAATTCTTAAAATTAAATAACTCCTGGTATTCTGTGCCTTTTCCACCAAAACAAACAAGAAAAGAACAAACTGTCAATATACAAATATATTCAGTAGTAGTTTTTCACTGTTGCATTTGTTTAAGGATTTTGAATAAGGGCAGAGCCTGGTAGATCTGACGCTTCATAACCATGAGTGACAGTTGAAGGAGTTTTTCTGTAGAGAACTTTATGTGTATGTTGAGGGTGGAGGTGGCAGTAGGTAAAACTGAAAGTAACTGTCACCAGTAGAAAAGGTTGCAAGTGATTTTAGCAAATGATGAAGGGTTTCTGTTATATTTAATGCATAAGCCAGGAGAATGAATCATTCTGATGAGGAGGTGGGAGCAAGCAACATCTTATTTTAAAGGAGTTAATAATAGCTAACACAATGTAGCAAGAGCTAATTCATATTTGTCATTTGTTTTTCAGATCTTAAAAACTACATTCTTCCCATTCCAGAGGAAGATAAATGGGAACAAGTGTCAAAATATTTAACAATCCTAGGGTTTGGGGATCAATCACTCTGGAAGGATAGCAGCTCAGAGGGACTCACATGGGATGTTTAGGTTATCAACGGATGATGCTGTTCCCAAAATAGTAAACAGTTTAGCAGACAATAAATATTTATTACATGGCACCTAGAAACATTTCTAGCCAAGGAGGAGAAAAATATCCAGGCACCTGTCCTCACAGAGCTGGAATTGTTATGCCAGAGAAATATAGAAAGGAACGGGGATGGGGGAGAAAAAAACTCACAGTGTTTCTCTCCTCCTCTCTGTCTTCCCCTCCTCTCTCCATTTCTCTCTGTCCTATCCAACAACGACAACAATAATAATAACTACAACAATAAAACAACAAGGGCAACAAAAGGGAATAAATAAATAAAATAAATATTTAAAAAAAAAATCCCTCCCCCAAAAAAAGTTGGGAGTCGAGCTGTAGTGCAGTGGGTTAAGCGCAGGTGGCGCAAAGCACAAGGACAGGCATAAGGATCCCGGTTCGAACCCGGGCTCCCCACCTGCAGGGGAGTTGCTTCACAGGCGGTGAAGCAGGTCTGCAGGTGTCTATCTTTCTCTACCCCTCTCTGTCTTCCCCTCCTCTCTCCATTTCTCTCTGTCCTATCCAACAACGACAACAACAATAATAACTACAACAATAAAACAACAAGGGCAACAAAAGGGAATAAATAAATAAAATAAATATTTTTTAAAAAATCCCCAAAAACTCACAGTGTAGGTTACCAGATCAAGAAGCTCTAAGATACGCCAAACTAGCACATGGATTATTGTGAACCAAAGAAACAACCAACAGGCTAGAGAAATAGATCACTTGTATAGCGCATTGCTTTGTCATGTATGTGACCTAGGTGCTCAATCTCAGCTCACACCACGTTGAAGGAAGCTTCAGTGCTGTGATCTCTTCTCTTCTCTCTTCTCCCTCTCTGTATCTCTCCCTTTCCTTCTCCCTCTCCCTCTCCCTCTGGATCTCCCTCTCCCCCTCCCTCTCTCTCTCCCTAAAAAAGAAGAAAAAGAAGAAGAAAAGTAACCTGGTGAACAATACCCTAAACCTCTTTTTCTCTTAAAAGCAGGTATTTTCTGGCACCTTACTTCTGCGTTACACCTGAAGGCAAGAAGTATTTGTGAAAGGTACCTTCCCCACACAGTGATGGAAGACCACTCTTCCTCAGAGATAGGGACAGGAAACTGAAAACAAGTTTTACTTAGCTTACTAAATTGGTTACTTAAACTGAAGCTTTCAATCATGTCTTTGTTCTGTTCTTCACAGATTTATGGATTCTTTGTATAAAACTATGTAAACCAGATAGTTTGGTCAGTCATAGGCTTTGCATCTTGGAGGACTTCATACAAGTAGTATTAAATTTGGTTTTGGTTTTGCTAATCTCTATTGTTAGTTCAGTTTCTGAACAGCCAAAGGAACCAAAGAAACCAAAGGAGGTAAGAGAAATATACCCTGGAAATCTCCCTATATTGATTAAAGATGATTAAAGTATAAACACAAGAAAATTTCATTTCCAGAGAGACAAAAAGTAGCTTCCCTTCCTGCAACAAACAAGTAGAAGAGAAGGTCTGTATACAAGACAACTTATTTTGACATCACAGAAAAACACAGGCAGTCTGACCCCTGAAGGAGTAATAAATGAGAAACGACATAGTTGACCCAGCAATTGCCTTTACTATTAAGCTAGGAGTTACTTTTTATGACTTCATACAAGACGATTCCTAAAGAGGGAACAAGGGAATTAAGGAATTTAGAAAGGCCCCACATGGATCCATTCTAAATTTGTTTTTACCTTCCAGGGTGAAAACAACCCATAAAATAACTGTTATTTTCAGAAGAGAGTCCAAAAGGACTAATTCTTTTTTTTTAATTTCTTTATTGGCGAATTAATGTTTTACATTTGACAGTAAATACAAGTTTGTACATGCATAACATTTCCCAGTTTTCCATATAACAATACAACCCTCACTAGATCAAAAGGGCTAATTCTTATCACCATAGATATATTACTCCCAGTGTAAAGGCTTTGTCAGACTTTTATTAATAAGCTTTTAAAAGTTTCTAAAGAATTGTATTGATTAGCATGATGCTTAGTTACCTTCCAGGGGGGAACAAAAGGCCTAATTTTTTTTTAAGTAAATACAATTTACCCTTTTGAAAACATTTACTCAGTAACAAAAGACCAAACAGAATGGTTTAAAAAAGCAGAGGGCAGAGGATCTGAATAGATCCTTCACCACAAAAGATATACAGATGGAGAATATTCATATAGAGATGATCATCATATCCTATTATTAAGAAAGTCAAAGTCACAACGAGATTATCACCTCACAGCTGCCTGTCAGTGGCACACCCTGTTAAACACACATATGCAAGGACCAGGTTCAATCCCCTGCTCTCCGTCTGCAGGGGGTCTGCTTCAAGAGCAGTGAAGCAGGTCTGCAGATATGTTTCTCTCCCTTTCTCTCTCTCCATTCTCTCTCAATTTCTCTCTGTCCTATCTAAAAGTAAAACAAACAAACACAGATGATCACCTCACATCTGTGGAATGCCTTTATCAAAAAGACAAAATACAAGCACTGGGAAGACATTAAACAGAACACAAAACCCTTTGTAAACTATAAGTGAAAATGTAAATTGGTGACACTATAATGGAAAGCAGCATGAAAATTCTTTAAATTGTTAAAAATAGAAATTTCATAACAACTGATTGTCCTACCAACCCTGAATATTTATCTGAAGGATACAAAACCACTAATTCAGAAATACAGCATAATTAACAATAGCCAAAAGTTTCACACAATTCTTGTGCCTATCAACAGATGATATGATTAGTAAAATGTGGTCTATCAACACAACAAAATGCTATACAGCGACTTAAAAAAATGATCTTCTGCGGGAGTCGTGCAGTAGCCCAGTGGGTTAAGCAGCACATGGCGCAAAGCACAAGGACCGGAATAAGGGTCTGAGTTTGAGCCCCTGGCTCACCACCTGCAGGGGGATCACTTCACAGGCATTGAAGCAGGTCTGCAGGTGTCTATCTTTCTCTCCCCCTCTCTGTCTTCCCCTCCTCTCTCCATTTCTCTCTGTCCTATCCAACAATGATGACATCAATAACCACAACAATAATAACTACAACAATAAAATAAAGGCAACAAAAGGAAATAAATAAATATTTTTTAAAATGAACTTCTGATATTTGATCAGCATGGGTTCTCCTAAGTGGAATACGACAAGTGGAAAAGGATAGGTGACATGCAGTGGCACACCCAGTTAAGCGCACATAGTACCATGCCCAAAGTTCAGTGCAAGGACCCAGGTTGAAACCCCTGCTCCCCACCTGCAGCAAGGGTGCTTTCCAAGCATTGAAGCAGGTCTGCAGGTATCTATCTTTTCCTCTCCCTCTCTACTTCCAGCTCCTCTCTCAATTTCTCTCTGTTCTATCAAATAAAATTATTAAAAGGATATTAAAAGGAATTAAAAGGATAAATAGGGGTTGGGTGTTGACATACTTGGTTAAGTGCACATATTACCATTCACAAGGACCTAGGTTCAAGCCCTCTGTCCCCACCTGCAGGGGAAAAGCTTCACTAGTGGTGAAACAGTACTGCAGGTCTCTCTCTCTCTCTCTCTCTCTCTCTCCCTCTTCTCTCTTGCTATCAATTTATCTGTTTTCTTAAGTAAAATAAATAAAACAAAAGAAAAAGGATAAATATAAGATAGTTCCACTCATACGTGTACAGAAAAGAAAACCTTTATACTGTAAGATCACATAGCAGTTATCAGAAGATATGGATGAGGGAAAGGTAGAAGGAAATATTGTATGATGAAAACGGAAATCTTGACTATTGCTGGTAAAAATAATGTAGCATATGCAAGTGTTGATTAAAAAGTCTTTATATTTGAAACCTTATAATCCAGTATTACTCTAATAAAACTTTTTAGAAATAAAATAACTAAAAACGAAGACTTGGTTTAAATGAAAAACATCAAAACAAGAGGGGGGAAAAAGCAGAATTTATAATATACAGTCTCTAATTCAAAATGCTAGGCATACAGACTCAGAGAGACAGTTCCCACAGCAGGGTGTGTGCCTTGCCATGTGCATGGTCCAGGCTCGAGATTTATCACTACACAGAAGGTCTTATGACTCTAGAGGTAGCTCTAGTCCTGTGATGTATCTCCCTTGCTCTATCTTTTCCTATCTGAGCACAGAAAGTTCACCTGAAACAGCAACAAAGAAGATGTGCTAAAATCATCTTTCACAAAAAAGAAATGAATAAATAAAAATAGGCATATAAAGAAAAAACAGTCCTAGATTAAAATATATTTCATATATATATATATATATATATATATATATATATATATATATATACATGTATAGATGCATGAATTTAAAGTAGTGGATGGATAATGTGATGACATGGGAGAAATGAAATGAAACTTTTAGGCTAAAACGTATAGAATGGACTTTAAAGCAGAGTGCACAAAACCAGAAATAAAAATTAATGAACTTGAAAGTATTGAATCAGAAAATGTCTAAACGAAACCACAGTGAGAATAAAGTGACATGTATTTCCAAAATGTCAATAACCTGTGAGCTAATTTCAGGTTGTTTTATATGTATTTAATTTGAGAAAGAATGAGACAGAAAAATATTTATACATTTTAACTACTATCTGAAATACTCAGCTAAACTATATAACACTATATTGTAAATAAATTGCTTCTTAACAGCAATAAGATGAAATTTTAGAAGCAGTTATGAAAAAATAAAATATATATCAATCTGTTATTCTATGATCAGTAAAAACAGTTTTCATAAAAACAGATTAAAGAATATTGAAGCAAATAAATGAAACATAGCATTCATTTCTAGATTGGCAATACAAGAAAGGCAAAAATTCACAGAATAAAATTGAATAATACAAAGAAAAACTGTTAAAGGTTTCTCTTCTTATTTTAAGAATAATTTAAGTAAAATAGGCAATTCAAAGCAAGAATAATAAAATATTATGGGAAAATGTAAAAGTAAAATGTATAGAAGAATCCATATTAATCTATGTTCTATAACTACCTCTAATTGATTTAAGAATCATTTGCTGAAATAAGACTCATTGATTTGTCTCAGAACTTTTTAAAAAAATTAACTGACTCCCTCTATTTGAGAGAAAATGAAATAGACAAAATTCTTCTATTGCTCCTGTCAAGCACAATGAAAAGAAAAAAACAGAAATATGCTGAAAGATTCAGAAAAAATGTATGTGCTAAGAACAAAAGAATTTTAGCCACCAAGTTCAGTCACTTAGGAGGGAGCCAGTTTTGCCACTGGTGTGATCGCTGAAGGAAGCTCCAGAGGATGCTTTCTTTCCCTTAATCACTCTGCATCTCTTTCTTTGCCCCTCCTTCTATCTGAAAATGTCAGTCTAGGGTAGTGGAACTTTGAACAACAACAACAAGAATGTAAGAATTTATAATGTCATGGTGGTGAACTCTCTATTACACTTTTTTTGTTATTATCATTGCTAGGTTTTCCAATTACAGAAGTTGGTGATGGAACCAACTTTAAGCATCTAGAGGTCCAGGCAAAACAGTCCTAGTAAATTTTTCACTCTAACTAAAGAACTAAGAGAGGAGTGCCTTGGTAAACTAGAAAAGTTATTTAGATGACTCTATTATATACAAACTTCACAAAAATAAAAGTAACGGAGCAAGTGAGACAATGAAACAGAGAGGGGAGAGAGAATGAAAAAAGTGATGAGAAGATGAGGGAAAATAAACATAGTAACTGTCTATTCTAGCAAAAACTGATGAGTTCCTAAACTTCTGTTTCTTCCAGGCTATAGTGATGCTTCTGAAACTCAAATGAGAAGGAAGGTTGTGTGGCTTGAGAACAAACCAGAGGATTGTGATGTCCAAAAGTAACCTTCAATTATGTTCTACTTTTTACCCATACAGCCTTTCCACTCATTTTATATAGTTCTCATGAGATGACATACAAATCATCAATAACTATAAAAAGAGGTATCCAGCATCACTAACCATGGTCTCCAGAACAATGTAGATAAAAACTTTAATGATATGTATTTTTGTTACTATTAACATTTGCTATTAAAAAAGAGAGGAGGCTGAAAATGCTATCAAAGTTACAGAGAAGAGAGACCATATATTATCAGTATGGAGGTATCTTGCTATATCTATTAGTGAAAACAGTGTGTTTTTTTCTCAAAAAGTTAAAAATGGGATTTTTTGTATTTCTATAAACATAGAAATGTATCCAACAATATCACATCTGGATATAAATCCAAAGAAATTGAAACCAATATCTCAAATGTCTCTAGAGATAATTTTGTGAATCACTGCAGAATTGTTCACAATAGCAAAGATAAAACAGTCAAGTTGCCCCTCATTAATGAAAAGATAAAATATAGAGATGTAGACATAGATGTAGACACAGTGTAATAATATTCAACCAAAAAAGAAAAAGAAGATTCTGTTACCTGTAACCTTGGGGGCTTTAAAATAAGTGAAACAAATCATTGTAAATGATATATTTATACCAATTTGTGTTATATTTTAATACTCTGGAAAATGTTATAAAAAAAAAAAACTTCAAGTTAGTTAGGTTTAGAATGAGCTGACTGGCACAAAACTAACTTTAGTTCTCAGCCCTTTATTTGCTGATTTGGGAATATCTCTACCGGGAATTTCAGAAATCAGAGGGATATGATTTGTCAGGGCTACTGCCTAAAACACACATTTGTGGAGTTAGAAGAATAAATACCTATGGCCAGAAGCCAACAGGACAAGGGCCTGGTCCTATGACACCCACCAGTAGAATCTGAAGGAGAAAAAAACAAACAAACAAACCTGTGATCAAAGTGATAGCTCAATGGTAGAGAGTTGACTTAGCTAGTGGGAGCTCCAAAAGTCCAAAAACCTTGGAGTAAGATGCAGCATTTCTTATTGAAAATGTTTTAAACACATATGTAAATTGTATGGTGATCTTTTAAAAGCCAAGTTATAACCACATTATGTGTGACTTACAACCAACACACTTTAAGTCTTCCCCCCATATATATATTTGAGAGGATAATAAAACTTTTGTACATGGATTGAAATAATAAATCTACAGTGGCAGAAAATTTAGCTACTTGCTGATTATTTCTCTACATTTTAGCATTACTCCAACAGCATGATTCATTTTATTTCTTTTAATTTATTTTATTTTGCCATCAGGGTTATTACTGAGGACTGGTGCTTGCATAACAAAGACACTGCTCTTGGTGGCCACTCACCCCCTCACTTTCTCCTTTCTTTTATTTGATAGGAGAAAGAGAAATTTAAAGGGGAGTGGGGAGATAGGGAAGGAGTGAAAGAGAGACACCTGCAATACTGCTTCACAACTTACGAAACACTACCCTGCAGTTGGGGACCAGAAATTTGAACACAGGTTCTTGAACATAGTAATGTGTGTGCTCTGCCTTCGATACTGGCCCAGCCCCCACTATGATTACTTTTACTTTTTCTAAGTAGTTTTTCTTGTAGTCATCTTTCCTTCCTTCTTTCCTTCATCAGAATTTCATTCAAAAGCACTCAGGCTGTTTTCATTCAGATAAAGAGACAAAGAGATAGATGCAACAATAGGTGAGCTACCACTCTGACCCTTCACTTACTCTTTTGGATTCTGTCCATACTTCCACTTGTAATTAACTGGAGGACTGCTATTTAAAGAGATTATATTAAAATAATACAAATAGTATTATATGCATATATATTGAAAATATAGATAAAGGAGTTATATTATATAATACAACAGGTATTGATTTTAAAATGGAAAGTATTCAAGAAGTTCATGGATTCAGCTTGACAAATTGTCTCATATTCAAAGTTCAATTTGAACAAGTTAAGGCTAAGGCACAATTATACATTCATTTGGAAATTTTAAGTAAAAATCATTACGCAAGTCTTTATTTCAGTGGAGATGTCAAAGCTGGGGATAATTTTGTGAATCACTGGCAAATAGAAGGTATAAAAAGACATGGAATTGGATGAGATCACCAAGGTAGTGGGAGTAGAAAGAAAAAAATAAAAAGAAACCCAAAGGCTGAGACCTGACTCATTTAAGAAACAATATATTAAAATGCAAAAAAGCACAAAATAAAATATATAAAGTAGGATTATGAAAAGGAAGGATTGACAAATTTAGACTATGATGTTATAGAAGTTCTATATTGATACATTTTAAAGTAAAACTAAATATACGTGCAAAAAATTAGTCAAGCAAGAGTAGGATGGAGGGCATCCTGAGATAATAGGTCTAGTCTTCTTCTTCTAGCGTTTGCCCTTCTTCCGTAGCCAGTCTATAATGAACACAGACACAGATTATAAACTTAACTGCTAATGTAATAGTGCTAGAGGAAGATTAGGGCAGGGAGAAACATTTATTGTCTTGAAGAGGAAAGAACAGAATAAGTCAATAGAAGATTGGAGAAATAGCATACTGGTTATGTGGAAATACCTTTGTGCTAAAGCATCAAAGGTTCCAGGTTCAATCCCCAGCAACAGGAGAAGTCAGAATTTAGCAGTGATCTGGAAAAACTGAAAGCCAGCATAATAGCTCACTTAATTAGTGCATTGTTTTGTTATTTAAAGAAGTCTACTTCATAATATATGTACAACATTATAATTTCTGTTGAATTAATATGTATTTTAGGTGAACAAGGGCACCTTTCACAATTATATAACTCAGAGTGTCAACCCCTGTGACATTTTCAAGAGTCTAGAATAAAAGATTCACATTTATATACACTGAAGTTTTCTGAGGAAAAAAAAGGGGGGTACAATTCTTATGAGTTACAAAAAAAATACATTGGCTAGTATAATCACTTTCAGAATAAAAATACAAAAGAATACTATTACTGTCCAGAGTGTTCCAGTTAAACTTTTCCTCAAACCCAGTCCCTAGTGGTTGTAGGTATCAATTCCTTGGAAATTGTATTTCTCAGCATAATATATACTTGGACTCACATAGTACAGAATTTTTTTTTCAACTGGCATTTTTCCTTTCAGCATAAGGTATTTGAGATTCTTACATTGCTTCATATTATAGTAGCCTACCCCTTTTGTTGCTGAGTAATAATCCACTATATGGGTGTAGCAAATTGTTAACCCACTCCACAGTTCTGGGGTATTTGGATTTCCCCTCCTCCCAGTTTTTTTTTTTTTATTATTGTAAATAAGATGGTTGCAAACATTTAAGTGTATTTTTTTTGTGTGAACAAAAGTGTTTATTTCTTATGGACAATTATCTAGAGAGGATTGGTATTATTTGGTTTAATATTCAATATGTACTCAATTTCGTAAAAAGTTGACATATTGAAACTTAGGTGGTGCACATATCTATTGCCAAGCTCCAGGATCTGGGTTCAAATCCCCCCAGCCCACTTGTAAGGGGGAAGCTTCACAAGGGTTGAAACAGGTCTGCAGGTAGGTATCCCTCTTTCTCTCTCCCTATCTCCCCACTTTTAATTCCTGTCAGTACTATCTTGTAGGGAATGAAATAGAAAAAGAAATAAAATAATAAATGGTCACCAGGAGCAGTGGAATCACTGTGCTGGCACAGAGCCCCAGCAATAGCCTGTTGGTGGCTAAATAAATAAATAAATATTATGGCATATATTTTCCTATTGCCTTTTATTTTCTTCTTTTTATGTTTTAATGTCAAATACAAACTTATATTAAGTTTGAGTGTGAATAAGAGCAGACAGGCTGTATAAAACTGTCTTCCACCCCAAATCTCATCTGCTATATTTTTACATTTTGGTTCCTGATTATTAAATAATTTGTTCTTCTTTGAATTTTTTTCAAGCAAATTGTTTTAAGAGTTGTCATTTTATTTTGTAAATTTATTTTATTAGTGATTTAATAATGCTCAACAAGACTGTGGCATAAGAAGGGCACAATTCCACACAATTCCCACTGCCAGGGTTCTGTATCCCATTCCTGCCATTGGAGGATTCCCTATTCTTTATCCCTCTGGGAGTGTGGACCAAAGATTTTCATGGAATGCTGAAGGTAGGAGTTCTGGCTTCTGTAATTCCTTCTCCACTAGACATCAATCAATAGGTCAATCCATGACTCCAGCCTATTTCTATCTTTCCCTAGTGGGGTAAGGCTCTGGGGAAGTGAGGTTCCAGGAATCACTGTTGAGGTCACCTGCCCAGGAAAGTCAGGTTGGCATCATGGTAGCATCTGCAACTTGGTAGCTAAAAACTATTAAGATAAAAAGCAGAACAAATGTTTAGTGATAATGTACCTAAAGATAAAAGTATAGTGGATGAGATTTGGGGTCTTCATGTTGGAAGAAGCTAAGAAGTCTATTTTAGGTATATTCTGATAAGCCCATGACTTCACTAATTTTTGCCTGGGGCAGAGAGCTAATGTGTAGATGACATAAAAGTTTTGTCTGGGAGGTTTGTGTCAGAGTTGGGGATAGGACCAGAAAGGTGGATATCTCCCAGGTATGGGAGAAGTATATAATTGTATATAATTGTAAACCACATCAATCTGAGCCAGGGTCCATGTCTATTCATATTTAGCACAGAGCCTGTGTAAGCTCTGTATCTCTGTCCATCTGAGCTCACATTCCCTGGTCATAGGGAGGAACATTCTAAGCTGCATTCAGGACCAGTCTTTCAAGTGGCAGGGTATGTTGACCCAACCTCTTTTTGGAGAGTGGGACAATTTCTACCACTGTTATTCTATATTGAGGGCAAGGTCTTATAGAGGCCCGTAAGAGGGTTTATGGGATACATTGGATCGACCTTCTCGTGGTGCATCCCGTGAGTACCCATTCATTGGGGAAACTGACGATCCTTCCTAACTGACTGAATCCACATGGATCCCAGTCACTTTCAAAGCCAGCAACAAGCAGCTCCTGACAGCTTTCAACCTGACCTGTTGACTGGCTACGGAAGAAGGGCAAACGCTAGAAGAAGAAGAGGGTTTATGAAATTGTTTCTGTTGAAGATAGCCAGTGATGGTGTAGAGAGAGATCTGTTAGAGGTCTAGGCCCATCATGTCTGTGTGGGAATCCCAGGATTCCCTGACTAGGGCCCTGGATCATGGGTGGCCTGGTAGTGACCAAAAGAATCATCATTAGAGTGTGCCAGACTCTTGCCCTTATCCAGCTTTTGTAGCCCTTACTTGATCTGAAAGGGTTAGACTTAGAGTGATTGAGGGAAGTAAAATAGGAAGTAGGTGAGGAGTGTATTTAGGTCTAAGTAGAAAATATCTGATTAAGTACTTTTATGTTGTCTTTTTAGGTCTTTCTACTTGCTTGCTGTAATTATTTGTATCTTAATGCTTTTCAGCCCAAGTTGCAGATGCTACCATTATGCCAACTTGACTTCCCTGCGCAGATGGCCTCACCAATGTGTCCTGAAATCCCATCTCTAAGAGCCCTTCCCTACTAGGGAAAGACAGAAACCAGCTAGGGGTATGGACTGACCTGTCAATTCCCATGTCCAGCGGAAAAGAAATTACAGAAGGCAGACTCCCTACCTTCTGTACCCCATAAATATCTCCCTCCAATGGAAGGGACAGGATATGGAACCCGGGTGGTAGGAATTGTATAGAATTGAAGCCCTCTTGTGCCACATTCTTATCAATCATTATTAAATCACAAAAATAAAACAAACAAACAACAACAAAAACCACTATGTCTTCCAAGGCTCAAATTCCTGATTTTCAGATTGATTTAGGTAAATTCTACAAAGCTGTGTTTTTGGTAAGAGACTATATAGCTTCCTCTTCCTCCTCTCTTTCTCCCCCTCTTTCTGCTCCTCCTCCTCCTTTTTCTTCTTCCTTCTTTTTTGTTACAATGGTTGCTACTGAGACTCAATGCCTATGCAACCACTCCACTGCTAATTATCACTCCAAGTGACTTTTTCTTATATGGAGACATGAAAAGAGAGGAAGACAAAGAGCATAAGAGATAGAGGAGAGATGTCTATATCATTTCTGCACTACTTGTGAAGCTTCTTCCCTGCATGTGGGGAAAAGGGGCTTGAACCTGGGTCCTAGTTCATTTTAATTTGATTATTTATGGTTCCTTTAATATTTGTTGCAGTCAAATTCTATGAACAATGAATTCTCCAAATTTTTAACTTTTGTCTCAAGAGGACTTTGGCTCACTTTTATTTTGGAAAAATAATTTTCTTGAGTATAGAATACTAAGCTTTAATAATCTCTGGCTTTCTAATATTTAATGAAAAAATCTGCTTTTAAATTGTCCTTGATTTTCAGTATAACCTGAGTGATTTTCTTCTGTAAGATTTTCTCTGTCATTCAACTTAGCCAATTTTAATAAAGTATGCCAAGTTTTTATTTGCTTTTGCTTGGTTTGATTTTGTTTAGTATTTATACTTCTGAAGTTATATTAGCTTTCTTGGACCTGTGCTTTTTTACTTTACTAATTTTTTAAAAACTTCTTCAAGAGGTGGTGGTGCACCTGTTATCATGAACACACATTATTATGAGCAAGGATCTGGGTTCAAACTCCTGGTCCCCACCTGCAGGGAGAAAGCTTGATGAGCAGTGAAACAGTACTGCACGTGTCTCTCTCCTTCTCCAGCTCTATATCCCCATTCCTGCTCAATTTTTCCTCTGTCTCTGTCCAAAAGAAATAAATTAAATTAAAATACATTTTTAAAAACTTAATTGAGATTTTCTTTCAAACAATTTATCTGTCCCATTATCTTTTTCTTTTGAATTTCCAGTCACTCATATGTTAAAGTACTTGATATGTCATACTTTTTCTATTATTTTTTATTGTTCTTCTGTTTAATTTTTTAATTTTTTTTTGATAAAGACAGATTGGGGGAGGGAAAGGAAGAGGGGAGGTTAACTACAACATTGAAACTTCCTTCAGCTTCCTTCAGTGCTGTGGGGGCCAGTCTGGAACCTGCATCACCCACATGACAAAGCAACTCGTTATCCAAGTGAATTTCACCAATCCCTGTTCTTTTAAAATTATTTTATTTTTTGTTTCTATTAATATAGTTTCCATAGATATTTCTTGAAGTTAATCAGATATACACTATATATATATATATATATATCAATAAAATATTATATTAAGATCTTGTATAATGGATGGCAAAACAGCTCTCCTAGGAGAATGCCTACTCTCTTTCTTTCTTTCTTTCTTCCTTTCTCTCTTTCTTTCTTTCTTTCTTTCTTTCTCTCTTTATTTATTCATTTATAAAATGGAAACACTGACAAGAACATAGGATAAGAGGGGTATAGTTCCCACCACCAAAGCTCCATATCCCATCCCCTCCCCTGATAGCTTTCCTATTCTTTAACTCTCTGGGAGAATGACTATTTTGCCATGTGTGTGACCTAAGTCAGAGCCCAATTATTACCATGCTAAGGAAAGCTTTGTTTCTGTGGTGTCTTTCCTTTTCTACCATTGTCTCTCTCTCTGTCTGAAAAGAATCAGCGTGGAGTGGTGAAACCATGGCAAAGACAAATATAAATAAATAAATATTGCATGTTTAATATTTTCTATCATGTCATCATATTGAAATATTTATATTCTAAAAATTTAATATGTACTGAAAATGTTAACATAATAAAAAAGTTATATGGTCTTGAAAACTATACTTAATTTAAATTATTCAGTACAAAAGTATATATAATTTAATAAATCTGAAGAATACTCTGGTATGCACTTTGGGAAATAAATACTATCTATGCATACTTATCTCATAAATTACTTTTTAATGCATTTTAAAATGAATCTAATCCATAAGAAATTTGTCAAAGATATAATTATTCTTATGCCAAAGTTTCACTTCCAGTTAAAAAATTATACCTGAGTTTTTTTTGAAATGCCCTACTTGAAGTCAACTCTAATCATATTTTATTTCATTGTTAGTACAAAGTTAAAACATTCATGGTATCCATCAAATGTTCCAATCTAGAGCACGACTATTGAAAAAATATCTTGAATGACAAGGGTTATTTTATCACCTTAAAGTCAGTCATGGGTAAATGTAATGCAATCTAGTCTATCTACAAGTTTACAGAAGGCTGGAGACCATCTTCTCAAAAAAATAAATAATGGGACAGAATGAGTCAAAGCAAAGATTCCATATAAAATAGGCAAA